>NC_138294.1:82526606-82599106 GCF_965601325.2 Salmo salar | reverse complement strand
AGCCCTTAACCAACAATGCAGTTAAGAAAATATTTACCAAATAAACTAAAGTAAAAAAATCTAAGTAACAAGAAAATTAGGCTCTATACAGGGGTTGTATGGGGAGGTAATGTGACAATGCTTGATAATGTAAATTGAGTCAATGTGCGAGGTACAGGTTAGTTGATGTAATTTGTAATGTGATTATGCATAGATAATAAACATCAAGTAGCAGTGTAATAACAAGGGGGGTCAATGTAAATAGTCCGGGTGGCCATTTGATTAATTGTTAAGCAGGCTTGGGGGTAGTAGCTGTTAAGGACCCTTTTGGTCCCAGACTTGGCGCTCCCTTACCGCTTGCCTTGTGGTAGCAGAGAGAATAGTCTATGACTTGGGTGACACTGCCTAGTATATAAATCCAGTCGGTAATGCAACCGGTCAGGATGCTGTCAATGGTGCAGCTGTGTAATTTTAAGGATCTGGGGACCCATGTCAAATCTTTTCAGTCTCCCGAGGGGCAAAGGTGTTGTCGTGCCCTCTTCACAACGGTCTTGGTGTGTTTGGACCATGATAGTTCGTTGGTAATGTGGACACCAAGGAACTTAACTCTCAACCTGCTCCACTTCAGCCCCGTCAATGTTAATGGGGGCCTGTTAACCTGTTGGGGCTAGGGGGCAGTATTTGCACGGCCGGATAAAAAACGTACCCGATTTTAATCTGGTTACTACTCCTGCCCAGAAACTAGAACATGCATATAATTAGATTTGGATAGAAAACACTCTAAAGTTTCTAAAACTGTTTGAATGGTGTCTGTGAGTATAACAGAACTCATATGGCAGGCCAAAACCTGAGAGGATTCCATGCAGGAAGTGCCCTGTCTGACAATTTGTTGTCCTTCTAGGTTATCTCTATCAAAAATACAGCATCTCTGCTGTAACGTGACATTTTCTAAGGCTTCCATTGGCTCTCAGAAGGCGCCAGAGGGTGGAATGAGAGCTCTGCAGTCTCTGGGCTAAGTACAGCAGCTCTGTTTCTTACTGGCCTGCCTGGGGACAGTGACACTGGAGATGCGCGTTCATGTGAATTCTCCATTTTGTTCTTTCAGTCTTTGAACGAATACAACGTCGCCCGGTTGGAATATTATCGCTATGTTACGAGAAAAATCGCAAAAAAATGTATTTTAAACAGCGTTTGACATGCTTCTAAGTACGGTAATGGAATATTTTTTAAATGTTTTGTCACGAAATGCGCCCGTGCGTCACCCTTCGGATAGTTACCTGAACGCATGAACAAAACGGAGCTATTTCAATATAACTATGGATTATTTGGAACCAAAACAACATTTGTTGTTGGAAGTAGAAGTCCTGGGAGTGCATTCTGACGAAGAACAGCAAAGGTAATCCAATTTTTCTTATAGTAAATCTGAGTTTGGTGCGGGCCAAACTTGGTGGGTGTCAAATTAGCTAGCCGTGATGGCCGGGCTATCTACTCAGAATATTGCAAAATGTGCTTTCGCTGAAAAGCTATTTTAAAATCTGACACCGCGATTGCATAAAGGATTTCTGTATCTATAATTCTTAAAATAATTTATGTATTTTGTAAACGTTTATCGTGAGTAATTTAGTAAATTCACCGGAAGTTTGCGGTGGGTATGCTAGTTCTGAACATCACATGCTAATGTAAAAAGCTGTTTTTTTATATAAATATCAACTTGATTGAACAAAACATGCATGTATTGTATAACAATGTCCTAGGAGTCATCTGATGAAGATCATCAAAGGTTAGTGCTGCATTAAGCTGTGGTTTTGGTTTTTGTGACATATATGCATGCTTTGAAAATGGCTGTGTGATTATTTTTGGCAGGGTACTCTCCTGACATAATCTAATGTTTTGCTTTCGCTGTAAAGCCTTTTTGAAATCGGACAATGTGGTTAGATTAACGAGAGTCTTGTCTTTAAAATGGTGTAAAATAGTCATACGTTTGAGAAATTGAAGTTAAAGCATTTATGAGGTATTTGCATTTCGCGCCACACGATTCCATTGGCTGTTGACTAGGTGGGACGCAAGCGTCCCGCCTTGCCCAGGGAGGTTAAGCCCTCCTTTTCCAATAGTCCACGATCAGCTCCTTTGTCTTGCTCACATTGAGGGAGAGGATGTTTTCCTGGTCTCTGACCTCCTCCCTATAGGTTGTCCCATCGCTGTCGGTGATCAGGCCTACCACTGTTGTGTCGTCAGCAAACTTAATGATGGTGTTGGAGTTGTGCTTGGACTGCCACGCAGTTGTGGGTGAACAGGAAGTACAGTAGGGGACAAAGCAAGCACCCCTAATGCCTACCCTTACCACATGGGGGCGGCCCGGCAAGTCCAGGATCCAGTTGCAGTGGGAGGTGTTTAGTCCCAAGGTCCTTAGCTTAGTGATGAGCTTTGTGGGCACTGTGGTGTTGAACACTGAGTTGTAGTCAATGAACAGCATTCTCACATAGGTATTCATTTTGTCCAGGTGGGAAAGGGCAGTGTGGAGTGGAGATTGCATCATTTGTGGATCTGTTGAGGCGGTGTGCGAATTGGAATGGATCTAGAGTTTCTGGGAGCCATGACCAGCCTTTCAAAGCACTTCATGGCTATAGACGTAAATGCTACGGGTCAGTAGTCATTTAGGCATGTTACCTTGGTGTTCTTGGGCTCCGAGACTATAGTGGTCTGCTTGAAACATGTTGGTATTACAGACTCGGTCAGGAGCAGGTTGAAAATGTCAGCGCATGCTCGGAGTACACGTCCTGGTAATCCGTCTGGCCCTGTGACCTTGTGAATGTTGACCTGTAAAGGTCTTAGTCACATCGGCTTCGGAGCGCATGATCACACAGTCGTCCCGAACAGCTGATGCTCTCATGGCGAGCATTGAAGTAATTTAGCTAATCTGATAGGCTCGTGTCATTGGGCAGCTCGCGGCTGTGCTTCCCTTTTGTAGTCTATAATATAAGCCCTGTCTATTGTGTTGGCAAAGCAAACTAGGGTGGAAAGATTTACCTAATGCTGTTAAAATCTTCCTATGGATTGTATTAGAAATTAGTCAATGCTTTTTGTCTGACGAGGCGTTAAAAGGTTACTCCTAGTGTACGTCTGTCAGCATTGCTTTGACAAAGTAGTGTTAATTTTCTGTAGTTTCATACCGTCGTTAATTTAATGTGAAAGGGAGTCGGAGATGATTACAATTGTGGAATTGCAACCAAGGCGGGTAATTATTCTGGTTCAGACATGGCAGTATATTACAGTATCCTTCAGTTGATGCTTGAGTGTAAGATTAAAACCTCAGTCGTTACTCTCCTGGTGTAACCATAAATGCCATATTTTCTAGGCAACTACCTGTTATGATAAACAACCTTGCATTAAGAATTGTTTGCTTTGCAAATACACGGGTTGCCTGACAACGTCATGAAAATGATGCACGTGTTTCTCAGGGGTAAAAGACAGTCTTTTATGATTCTGAACGGTCAGATAGCTAGCAACAGTTACGAGAAGCTGCCATGTGGGCAATCGTAGGTGGCTAGTTTCAGCTAGTTCTTTCTTATTCTTGATACCATGTCTTATTTTGAGGTGTTATGATTTGTCACGTCTATGCTAATACAGCTCAAATTAGCTAGCTTGCTAACCAACGACTGTAACCATGTACAGTGCAGTCAAAGTATTCACACCTTAACCTTTTCCACGTTTTGTTACAAAGTGGGATTAAAATTGATTTCATTGTCGTTTTTTGGTCAACGATCTACACACAATAAATGTATAAGTAGAAAAATTATAACATTTGTAAAAACAATCATGAAAAACGTGATACGAAACGCGTATCTCTTGATTAAATAAGTATTCAACACCCGGAGTCAGCTGTGAATCTTTCTGGGTCTCTAAGAGCTTTGTATACCTGGTTTGTACAATATTTGCACTTTTTTATTATTCAAGCTCTGTTAAGTTGGTTGTTAATCATTGCCAGACAGCCATTTTCAAGTCTTGCCATAGATTTTCAAGCCAATTAAGTCAACTGTAACTGGGCCACTCAGGAACATTCAATGTTGTCTTGGTAAGCAACTCCAGTGTATATTTGGCCTTGTGTTTTAGGTTATTGATCTGCTGAAAGGTGAATGTGTCTCCCAGTGTCTGTTGCAAAGCTGACTGAAGCAGGTTTTACTCTAGGATTTTGCCCGTCCTTAGCTCTGTTCCGCCCCCCCCCCCCAAAAAAAATATCCCTTGTCTTTGCCGATGACAAGCATACCCATAACATGATGCGGCCACCACCATGCTTGAAAATATGAAGATTGGTACTCAGTGATGTGTTGGATTTTTGCCCCAAACGTAACGTGTTTGGACATAAAAGTGTATTCAGGACATAAAATGTGGCCAAAAAATTACTTGATGTAGTTTTACTTTAGTGCCTTATAGCAAACAGGATGCATGTTTTAGAATATTTGTATTATGTACAGGCTTCCATTTCTCGCTGTCATTTGTTAGTATTGTGGAGTAACAACAATGTTGATCCATCCTCAGTTTTCTCCTATCACAGCCATTAAACACTTAACTGTTTTAAATTGGCCTCATGGTGAAATCCCTGAGCAGTTTCCTTCCTATCCGGCAACTGAGTTAGGAGGGACACTTGTATCTTTTTAGTGACTGGGTGTATTGATACACCATCCAAAGTGTAATTAATAACTTCAACATGCTCAAAGGGATATTCAATGTGTGCTTTTTTTATTTTTACCCATCTACCAATAGGTGCCCTTTATGAGGCATTGGAAAACCTCCCTCGTCTTCTTGGTTCAATCTGTGTTTCAAATGAACTGCTTTGACTGCTGTACCTTACAGATAATTGTGTGTGTGGGGTACAGAGATGAGGTAGTCATTCAAAAATCATGTTAAACACTATTATTGCATACAGAGTCAGTCCATGCAACTTATTATGTGACTTGTTAAGCAAATTTTTACTCCTGAATTGATTTAGGTTTGCATAACATAGGGGTTGAATACTTATTGACTCAAAACATTTTATCTTTACATTTTTATTGATTTGTAAAAATGTAACTTTGACATTATGGGGTATTGTGTGTAGGCCAGTGATTTAAAACCATTTTAAATGAAGAATATGTGGATAAAGTCAGAGTGTGCATACATTCTGAAGGCACTGTATTTGAGAGACAACCGGTGCTTATTGTGCAAATGCATTTGATTTCAATAAACTATATTTTGTCACCAAATATTTAACTTTACATGTTGTCAATAATCCTTTGAATGTCAGCCAACCCCTTCTGTTTTGCCCAAAGTTGCACACGCATTGGTTTTGTTGCTTAACAACCCACCCATCTATAGCTGTCTGGATCTGAGTGATATTCACCTGTGTAAAACTAAAACAACTGATTCTTTAAAAATACTTTCAATTTGAATGGATCTGATATGAACCTTTTGTGTTGTGTTTGTGCAGTCCAACGGCGAGACCCGAGGCCAGCGGCTCCACATCGTCAGCCAAGCCCAGCGGTCCAACTCATAAGATCTGCTTGGTGTGTTCGGACGAGGCGTCTGGTTGCCACTATGGAGTCCTCACCTGCGGAAGCTGCAAGGTCTTCTTCAAGAGGGCCGTTGAAGGTTGGTGACAGAGTAAACATCCACACTCACAACTCCATTCATGCCCAGTTCTCCCTCTCAATAATAGACTATAGTTGAACATATGTACCGGTCAATCTGTTAAAAAGCGGGCTCATTTTAATGTTTCATTTGAGCAGACTAATTTATTGAACTAATTTTCTTACAATTTCTAGCTAAGATTAGGAACATTTTAGGTTCACACAAATATAATCAGAAAAGTTTTCCTTAGGCTTCTATTACCCCAGGCCAGAGTAGGCGAGTGACTCATGGTTTTCTATCAGGCTGTGGTGTCGATGCTGCTATTTTTGTGTCCAACCCATCGTTTGTATCCTATACCGCTGAACAGCCTGTCCAAACGACTGTTGGTCATTAGAATTACATGAGATCTCCTCTCCTGTTTCATATGGGAGATATGCCGCTAAAAGATGCTGTTCCATTGTGTAGGCCTACATTGTGCTTCAAAGGGTTAATTTGTATCTTCAAAGAGCTCATCTTGGAACTAGTTTTAGATAAAATAGTAATCATTAGGTTAGTTTACTCATTTGAGGCGAAGGGCTATTAGTGAAGGGCGGCTGATATGCTGTTAGTGAAGGGCGGCTGATATGCTGTTAGTGAAGGGCGGCTGATATGCTGTTAGTGAAGGGCGGCTGATATGCTGTTAGTGAAGGGCGGCTGATATGCTGTTAGTGAAGGGCGGCTGATATGCTGTTAGTGAAGGGCGGCTGATATGCTGTTAGTGAAGGGCGGCTGATATGCTGTTAGTGAAGGGCGGCTGATATGCTGTTAGTGAAGGGCGGCTGATATGCTGTTAGTGAAGGGCGGCTGATATGCTGTTAGTGAAGGGCGGCTGATATGCTGTTAGTGAAGGGCGGCTGATATGCTGTTAGTGAAGGGCGGCTGATATGCTGTTAGTGAAGGGCGGCTGATGACATAGTGTGTTTTAATAAATGTGGAAAAATGTCTAAACCTGTTTTCGCTTTGTCATTATTGTGATGTCATTATGGTGTATTGTGTGTAGATTGATGAGAAAAAAAATATATTATACATTTGAATAAGGCTGTAACATAACAGTGTGGAAAAAGTAAAGGGGTCTGAATACTTTCCAAATGCACTGTGTGTGTTTGGGATTTGTAGCCTATATCGGTTTGTTATTTTAACCATTTTCTCTTAACTTAGCCTAGATTTGTTTTATTCCAAGCTCACTACCATAGTCAATGTACCATTCAATGGGACTGCCTTTGAAGTCCATTTAGTTGCTCTGAATGCTTGACAAGTGGGCTGCCATGCTACTGTTACTCCTATGAATACAATCGAGCAGCCATGAACGTTATCATACTTCAGGGCAGTCTATGTATTTATGTTGATTTATTTACGTAGTTTGTAACACAACTATTTCGTTCTCATGAAAGTGCATACATGAGGGTTTGTATTGAAAGAATGGAGATATAGCAACTGGATCTGTTTGTCAAATTCAAACCCTGCGTTTTAACTACAAAAATAACAGATATTACTGAGTGAAATACAATATTTGACTTCAGTTTAATGGATAATTGTTTCATATTGTAAACATTTCAACTTTACTGGTGTAAATGACCAAGTAAAATAATATTAAACGTTTTTGAGACTGTAATTGAGCTGTACTTTCAGCAAGAAGACGTCATATCTGTTATTTTGCTCTTTCTTCCTCCATTCTACGGTTGTTGTCGCTATGGTGAAGGATGGAGAGCACGACAAAACACAGATGGTAAATAAACCCACCTTTTTAATAACACTTCTGCTTTATCCATGTCCCTCAATCACTGTACTGGAAATCTGAAATGATATGCAAGATTGAACATGCACAGTCTCTCGTGTACCCTTCTCAATGCATGTGTTTGTGATTTGATGATTCATAATGTATTTGGGTTTTAAATTCTGTTTTTAATTCCTGCTTGGAATGTGGCTCTATCATCACTTCGCTAATAGAGTTAAAGGCCCAGTGCAGTCAACGTGATTTTGGAATAATACTTTGAAATTGTGGAAATGATAATGCCCTGTTAGTGTAAGAGCTGTTTGAAAAGACTGCCTGAAATTTCAGCCTGTTTTGTTGGGATGGAGTTTTGGCCTGCCTGATGACGTCACCAGGCGGTAAATTGGTTAATAGATGAATAAGAAAGAGTTCCAAACCTCTCTGACAATAACTCGTTTTCAGTTTTCCCCGCTCAGACCACTCCCAAACAGTCCTAGCTAAATTCTTGCTTGAGAAATTGCTCTTGCTAAGAAGCAATTTTTGTTTCTTTTGTTTTCAATCAAAATGGTAAAAAATCACACCAAGGTACTTAATTGTTACCAAGATATGATTCGATTTTGAGATAATAACGGCTACATTGGGCCTTTAAGAGATGTGTTTATGCACAAAACCCAATAACGTCATACTGCAACTGCACTGATTCTAATGATTTGTTTGCCCTTGATTATTTTTTAACTTGTTATAATCCGAAGAAAAACAAAATCACATTTTGCTTTTGCTGGATATTGTTTAATTGAATGTGATGGTGCATTTTTCTTTTAGCCAAAAGCGAGAGGCCCATTTTTCTGAATAACTAACCGTGCAGTTTAAATGAACATTAGTGAACCTCTTTAAAGAACACTAGAATGGAAATGCACTCATTTTGGATATTTGTGACAATATAATGTTTGTTGGTATGTCAATCATACCAACAAATAGAAGAAAGGTTCAGCATAGCATGTTATTGTGTATAAAGATGCCACTGGGATTCTCGCAGCATATTAGGCTCAAGGTAAAGGCCTGTGAATTCAGCGTAGTGCCTGTGAAGGGATGATACAAGTAGCATGTGTACTTATCTGCCATTACCACCACGCTCGGTAAGATGTAGGCGGTCTTGTGTACCTTTCTAGCCTACTGTGTCTTTGTCTGACTCAAATGGCAACCTATTCCTCTCTTTATAGTGCGCTATACAGTAAGGTGCTATTTGGGACGCATGTTAGAGGCAGAGCTGGAGGAGTAAGCCCCGCAGCGGTCGGTTGTGACACACAAATCACTATTACCTGTCAACATGTCACATGACCCAAATCACTCACTCGCTAGCTTTTACTAAGAGGACACCCAAGTCATGTTTGGATGGCTATTGGTTAGTGACGTCACCCTCCAACCAAAGAGTCCCCGTTCCCTTCCCCCACTCCCATCTCCCACTGTATCCCTATAGCCTGACCATGTTTTCTCAGCAGGGCTGGAGGAAGCCTGCCAACCAGGGCTAGCCTAGCACCTACTACCAGCCAAGTCCTCCTCAAAAGCCTACAGTATGAAAATGGGATTAGAGAGCGGATGCTTTTGGGGATTCAGCTGGCTCTGTTTAGTTTATGGATGGTTGTTTGCTCTGCTCTTTGCAATGGCTGCTGCTGCCATGACTACCCACTACATTACAGTTAGCTGGGATTTGATGTTGCAGGTTCCAGGTGGATATTGTTCTGCAGTGCTTTGGCTATGTTTCTCTGCGGTTAATCATTTGTTGTGGTACTGTAAAACAGTAATATATTAACCTATTTAACTAACTTTTACTTAAATGCCCTGACTGTAGATCAAACAAAAAAAGCTATCACATCAGTAGAAAGTGTGGCATTTGATCTCATTAATGATCATATTTATAGTTGGTATAAAACATGTTATCTGTAGATGTACTAGGTCTTTTAAAAACAGATGTGTTTTTGTATGGGACCGTTGATGTGAATACAGTTGGTTAGGCCTATTTGTTGCTTATATTAAACTAGTTAATCATGAGCATGGCCTCTAATATCTACCATAGAAGATGCGTTGATCTGGGTGAACATTTTGTTCAGTTGGCATTCTCCAGGCTCTGCCATACAAGCAATCTTTTTTTCCCTCTCGTCTTCAGAACTAGGCCACACTATCAACAGCATTACACCCACAGCATACGGACAATCTCTTTTATCTCTGATTTTAAAAAGCTTAGGCTACTATTTTACCTGTCCAAACCTCAAAAGTGAATGAGCTGTCACCTTAATTCACCTTTAGGTTAGGTCATGAGCAGCAACCCGCAGTGCTTGGCTTAGACCCTCTTGCTAGTAAAAATAAGAAAAACGAAAATGTTTTATTGTCACACACCGGATAGGTGCAGTGAAATGTGTCGTTTTAATTACCATGTTCCTCCATCCCCAGGACAACACAACTATCTGTGCGCTGGGAGGAACGACTGCATCATAGACAAGATCCGCAGGAAGAACTGCCCGGCGTGCCGCTTCCGCAAGTGTCTCCAAGCAGGGATGAATCTGGAAGGTAAGAGTGGCACCAACACACATTCATATTATTCTCATATCAGTATACACTATTAGTCTTTTGGCAAAAATAGTCATCCGGCAAAGGTAGACAGCATGATGTCTCTGAAAGGTAGGCCTTTATGCTTTTGTCCTCTATAGCGATTGTGATTAGGAGTAGGATTAACTCTTGGATTCACTTAAGCCAGTAGTGGGCCTTAATTCCCGCGGTTAATGTTGACATAAGCTAACCCAGTGGTTCCTCTTTGGCCCAGTGTTTAACGAGGGTCAGAGCCAGTGATCAACAACAATCATTCAGTCAGAGCCAGTTCCTCCCATGTCCCTGAGCCATAGAAAGATGGATACAAGGTTCACATCAGCTCTGTTTGGTTGTGGACATTTGTGTTTTTAAGGGAAATGGGCCTGGCGAGTGAGAACGAAAATATGCCATTAAGAAAGAGGCAGCACTCTGCGGAAATGGACATGACGATAATTCACATTAATCCACTTCATACTATTTATATACATGTTCATTCTCACAGTGCTGCAGGGTATTAAATTGTTGATTTATTTGTGAGTCAGAGAGGGGAAAAAACCTTGACGGATACGGGTGCATAAGCAGAGAACCAAAACCTTGGGTTGTACCAGAACGGCTCTTAGTTGCCATAGAAACGTGTATGGAGGAAATTTTAAAAAAGGATAGAAAAGACTGAGTTGGTTTTTTTGATGGTGACACACTCATCCGTTGCCAAGCGCCACATATTATAACAAAATTGATAGAACAGTTTTTCACCCAAGTCCAAAATACATTTTGTGTTCTTCTCATGTTACGTTGCTCTTTTTAACTCTCTTTCAATTATTAAAACCTTTTCAGGCATAACACAATGTGGATGACCGACCTTTATGTTAGGAGTAAACTGTAGCCAAGGTAACCAGATAAGGCATCCTATAGGCTGCATGTTTTTGTTATGAAAACACAAGGCAAGGTGTCTGTGTAGTCTATGCACTATCACCACCTAGGTTGAGTGAGATATGATAGCTAACAGGGAGGAGAATTACTGATCAGCTCTCTTTTCTTCTGTCTCCCTCTTTGCAGCGAGGAAAAACAAGAAGCTGATCCGATTAAAAGGTCAGCAGACGACGATGGAGCCGAGCCCTCCCCCACCTGACGAGAGGGCCTGCGCCCTGATCCCCAAGTCCATGCCCCAGCTGGTACCCACCATGCTGTCCCTGCTCAAAGCCATCGAGCCGGAGGCCATTTACTCTGGCTACGACAGCACCATTCCCGACACCTCCACCCGCCTCATGACCACCCTCAACAGGCTGGGCGGACAGCAGGTTGTCTCAGCCGTCAAATGGGCCAAGTCCCTACCAGGTGAGAACACCTGGTACACCTCCATTAACACTGGGACCACAGACATCGGGCCATTTTAGCACAAATATGACTAGCCGTCATTATGGGCTAGGCTTGGTCCATTCCATTTCAACTCGAGTTAATTCAGGAAATGAGCTAGGCCTAAATGTATATCCAGTGGCTTGCAAATTAATGAGGATATTTTTGTATTCATCTCATGAATTTCCATGTTATTGATTGTGGAATGAAATTGAGTTGACCCCCAGCCTCTAATCATGAGAACGAAGGAGCATGGTTTGATAATCGCCCCAAATATTTACTCTGTGCCTTGGTCTCTTCCAGCGGCCAACTGGCCTGGAATGAAATAACTTGTGGAGAAATCTTACATAACCACTACATGGTTAAGCAAATATGATCTGAAAGGACCTTCAACACTTTTGAAGTCTCAACAATGAGAGATGATTGAACTGCAATTAAAGGTCACTTTTAACATTGACTTAACCCATAACAGTCTAAGCCCTGACTAAGCTGGGAGGGGTTCTACTAAGCTATATGGAATTGTTTTAAGAAGGTCATACCAAGGATCATTTTTCTATTTGATTCAGAATTGTAAGACCCTTTGAAGTACAGATTCACTACATGGAACAACAGATAGTCCCCAAAACAATCTAAAGGAACTTCGTTCTGAAGTGCCTGTTCTATATCTGAGAGATTTGTTTTATTTTTACATGTATTTAACCCCTTATTTTTTATACTAAAAAGTCTCCATATATATACACTGAACAAAAATAAAAACGCAACATGTAAAGTGTTGGTCCAATGTTTCAGAAATGTTCAATACACACAAAAAGCGTATTTCTCTCAAATTCTGTGCACACATTTGTGCATCCCTGTTAGTGAGCATTTCTCTTTTGCCAAGATAATTCATCCACCTGACAGGTGTGGCATATCAAGAAGCTGATTAAACAGCATGATCATTGCATTGTGCTGGGGACAATAAAAGGCCACTCTAAAATGTGCAGTTTTGTCACACAACACAATGCCAACGATGTCTCAAGTTTTGAGGGAGCGTGCAATTGGCATGCTGACTGTAATAATGTCCACTGTTGTCAGATAATTTAATGTTCATTTCTCTACCATTAGCCGCCTCCAACGTGCTTTAGAGAATTTGGCAGTACGTCCTACCGGCCTCACAGAACGTCCAAACGGACGCAGACCACGTCTAACCACGCCAGCCCAGGACCTCCACATGCGGGATCTTCATTTGTGCGATCCTTATGAGATCAGCTACCCAGCCATTTTGTGGGTAATAACTCATTCTGAATGGCTGGGCCTGGCTCCCCATTAGATTAGGGCCTAATCTGATTTCCTTATATGAAATGTAAATCAGTACAATCGTTGAAATTGTTGCATGTTGTGTTTATTTTTGTTCAGTACTTCTATACATTTTTTTCAACTGGTACCGGGGGACTTTCAGATGAGTCTTGTGAGGCCTGTGGGCGTCCTTGAGCAAAACAACCGACATGTACGTGTTCGTGGGTCTCACCTTTCCACAGATATTAGTGTGTAGCCCAAACTGTTCGGACGCTATAGACAGAAGTTGTCAGATCGGCTGTACCGACTTCAGACGAGTCCCAAGACGGAGAACACCATTGTGTTTGTGAGAGTCTCATCTTTCCATAGATCCATAATAGTTTGTAGGCCAAACCGTTCTAACGGTACAGATTTTTGGGATGTCTCATGGTCTGTTGAACACCACTCTAGCTCTGTCACCTTTCACCGTGACATCGGCGGATGCCGGTGGTTGGGGCTCATCCAATGCAAAAAACATACAGTACCAGTCAAATGTTTGGACACCTACTCATTCAAGGGTTTTTATAGATTTTTGTATATTTTTTACATTGTAGAATAATAGTGAAGACATCAAAACTAGGAAAAAACACATGGAATCATGTGTTAACCTGTTAGGGCTAGGGGGCAGTATTTGCACGGCTGGATAAAAAAAATGTACCCGATTTAATCTGGTTACTAATCCTACCCAGTAACTAGAATATGCATATACTTATTATATATGGATAGAAAACACTCTAAAGTTTCTAAAACTGTTTGAATGGTGTCTGTGAGTATAACAGAACTCATTTGGCAGGCAAAACCCTGAGACATTTTCTGACAGGAAGTGGATACCTGATGTGTTGTATTACCTTTAAACCTATCCCATTGAAAAACACAGGGGCTGAGGAATATTTTGGCACTTCCTATTGCTTCCACTAGATGTCACCAGCCTTTACAAAGTGTTTTGAGTCTTCTGGAGGGAGATCTGACCGAACAAGAGCCATGGAACGATGATGGCCCATTAGACACCTGGCGCGCGAGTTCATGTTGGGTACCCTCGTTCCAATACGTTATAAAAGAGTATGCATTCGTCCACCTTGAATATTATTCATGTTCTGGTTAAAAAAGGCCCTAATGATTTATGCTATACAACGTTTGACATGTTTGAACGAACGTAAATATATTTTTTCCCCTCGTTCATGACGAGAAGTCCGGCTGGCTTAGATCATGTGCTAACAAGACGGAGATTTTTGGACATAAATGATGAGCTTTTTTGAACAAAACTACATTCGTTATGGACCTGTGATACCTGGAAGTGACATCTGATGAAGAGAATCAAAGGTAATGGATTATTTACATAGTATTTTCGATTTTAGATCTCCCCAACATGACGTCTAGTCTGTATCGCAACGTGTATTTTTCTGGGCGCAGTGCTCAGATTATTGCAAAGTGTGATTTCCCAGTAAGGTTATTTTTGAATCTGGCAAGTTGATTACGTTCAAGAGATGTAAATCTATAATTCTTTAAATGACAATATAATATTTTACCAATGTTTTCTAATTTTAATTATTTAATTTGTGGTGTTGACTTGACTGCCGGTTATTGGAGGGAAACGATTTCCTCAACATCAATGCCATAGTAAAACAATGTTTTTGGATATAAATATGAACTTGATAGAACTAAAAATGCATGCATTGTCTAACATAATTTACATTACATTTACATTTAAGTCATTTAGCAGACGCTCTTATCCAGAGCGACTTACAAATTGGTGCATTCACCTTATGATATCCAGTGGAACAACCACTTTACAATAGTGCATCTAAATCTTTTAAGGGGGGGGGGGGGTTAGAAGGATTACTTTATCCTATCCTAGGTATTCCTTAAAGAGGTGGGGTTTCAGGTGTCTCCGGAAGGTGGTGACTGACTCCGCTGTCCTGGCGTCGTGAGGGAGCTTGTTCCACCATTGGGGTGCCAGAGCAGCGAACAGTTTTGTCTGGGCTGAGCGGGAACTGTGCTTCCTCAGAGGTAGGGGGGCCAGCAGGCCAGAGGTGGATGAACGCAGTGCCCTTGTTTGGGTGTAGGGCCTGATCAGAGCCTGAAGGTATGGAGGTGCCGTTCCCTTCACAGCTCCGTAGGCAATCACCATGGTCTTGTAGCGGATGCGAGCTTCAACTGGAAGCCAGTGGAGAAAGCGGAGGAGCGGGGTGACGTGAGAGAACTTGGGAAGGTTGAACACCAGACGGGCTGCGGCGTTCTGGATGAGTTGTAGGGGTTTAATGGCACAGGCAGGGAGCCCAGCCAACAGCGAGTTGCAGTAATCCAGACGGGAGATGACAAGTGCCTGGATTAGGACCTGCGCCGCTTCCTGTGTGAGGCAGGGTCGTACTCTGCGAATGTTGTAGAGCATGAACCTACAGGATCGGGTCACTGCCTTGATGTTAGTGGAGAACGACAGGGTGTTGTCCAGGATCACGCCAAGGTTCTTAGCACTCTGGGAGGAGGACACAAGGGAGTTGTCAACCGTGATGGCGAGATCATGGAACGGGCAGTCCTTCCCCGGGAGGAAGAGCAGCTCCATCTTGCCGAGGTTTAGCTTGAGCTGGTGATCTGTCATCCACACTGATATGTCTGACAGACATGCAGAGATGCGATTCGCCGCCTGGTTATCAGAAGGGGGAAAGGAGAAGATTAATTGTGTGTCGTCTGCATAGCAATGATAGGAAAGACCATGTGAAGATATGACAGAGCCAAGTGACTTGGTGTATAGCGAGAATAGGAGAGGGCCTAGAACAGAGCCCTGGGGGACACCAGTGGTGAGAGCGCATGGTGCGGAGACAGATTCTCGCCACGCCACCTGGTAGGAGCGACCTGTCAGGTAGGACGCAATCCAAGCGTGGGCCGCGCCGGAGATGCCCAACTCGGAGAGGGTGGAGAGGAGGATCTGATGGTTCACAGTATCAAAGGCAGCAGATAGGTCTAGAAGGATGAGAGCAGAGGAGAGAGAGTTAGCTTTAGCAGTGCGGAGAGCCTCCGTGACACAGAGAAGACCAGTCTCAGTTGAATGCCCAGTCTTGAAACCTGACTGATTAGGATCAAGAAGGTCATTCTGAGAGAGATAGCAGGAGAGCTGGCCAAGGACGGCACGTTCAAGAGTTTTGGAGAGAAAAGAAAGAAGGGATACTGGTCTGTAGTTGTTGACATCGGAGGGATCGAGTGTAGGTTTTTTCAGAAGTATGTATAGAGAATAATATATATATTATTATATATATAGAATAATGTCCTAGGAGTGTCATCTGATGGAGATTGTAAAAGGTTAGTGCATCATTTTAGCTGGTTTTATGGTTTTGGTGACCCTGTCTTTGAATTGACAAAACATTACACACAACTCTTGTAAATGTACTGTCCTAACATACTCTAAATTTATGCTTTTGCCGTAAAACCTTTTTGAAACCGTGGTTAGATTAAGGAGATGTTTATCTTTCAAAGGGTGTAAAATAGTTGTATTTTTGAAAAATTTGAATTTTGACATTTATTTGGATTCAAATTTGCCGCTCTTGAAATGCACCTGCTGTTGATGGAGTGCACCACGGGGGGGACGCTAGCGTCCCACCTAGCCCATAGAGGTTAAACAAATCAAAATACATTTTAGATTTGAGATTCTTCAAAGTAGCCACCCTTGCCTTGACAGCTTTGCACACTCTAGGCATTCTGTCAGCCAGCTTCACCTGGAATGCTTTTCCAACAGTTTTGAAGGAGTTCCCACATATGCTGAGCACTTGTTGGCTGCTTTTCCTTCACTCTTCGGTCCAACTCATCCCAAACCATCTCAATTGGGTTGAGGTCGGGTGATTGTGGAGGCCAGGTCATCTGATGCAGCACTCCATCCCTCTCCTTATTGGTCAGATAGCCCTTGCACAGCCTGATGGTTTGTTTTGAGTCATTATCCTGTTGAAAAATAAATGATAGGCCCATGAAGGCCTTATTCACGCAGTCTGCTCTAAACAGTTGATGTTGAGATGTGTCTGCTACTTGAACTCTGAAGCGTTTATTTGGGCTGCAATTTCTGAGGTGCAGTTAACACTAACTTATCCTCTGCAGCAGAGGAAACTCTGGGTCTTCTTTTCCTGTGGCGGTCCTCATGAGAGCCAGCTTCATCATAGCGCTTCATGGTTTTTGCGACTGCACTTGAAGAAACTTTCAAAGTTCTTGAAATGTTCTACATTGACTGACCTTCATGTCTTAAAGTGATGATGGACTGTCGTTTCTCTTTGCTTATTTGGGCCATTCTTGCCGTAATATGGACTTGGTCTTTTACCAAATAGCCCTATCTTCTGTATACCACCCCTACCTTGTCACAACACTACTGATTGGCTCAAACGCATTAAGAAGGAAAGATTCCACAAATAAACTTTTAACAAGGCACACCTGTTAATTGAAATGCATTCCAGGTGACTGCGTCATGAAGCTGGTTGAGAGAAAGCCAAGAGTGTGCAAAGCTGTCATCAAGGCAATGGGTGACTACTTTGAAGAATCTCAAATATATTTTAATTTGTTTAACAAATTTTTAAGGTTAATACATGATTCCATATGTGTTCATAGTTTTGATGTCTTCACTATTATTCTACAATGTAGAAAATAGTAAAAATAAAGAAAAACCCTTGAATGAGTAGGTGTCAACTTTGGACTGGTGCGCGTGTGTATATATATTATAAAACTGCCAGATTTCTTTCTTTATAATGCTAATTACATTTCTGCGAGGGCGTGGTTAACTTAAAAAAATAAACATATATTGAGCTTGAGCTTTATAATTGTTGTTAATAATAATGGAATATAGGATTGGGCGTTTCTGTTTCATACCGGGATATACGGTATAACCAGAAGTGCACACAAGGTGCACTATTTCAAAACAATTTAGGCAAAATTCATCTTGATCCAGGAGGAGATTTAATGTCTCTGCTCTGACTGCTTACAGTGCCTCCAGAAAATATTCACACTTTGTTACAGCCTGAATCATTTTTATTTATAAAAACAAATCACTGGCCTTCACCCAATACCCCATAATGTCAAAGTGGAATAATGTTTCTCTGAATTTTTACAAATTCATTAAAAGTGAAAAACTTAGATGTTCAACCCCTTTGTTATGGCAAGCCTAAATAAGTGAAGTCTAAAAAATGTGCTTAAGTTGCATGGACTTTGTGTGCAATAATAGTGAAAACATTAGTTTTTGTATGACTACCTCATTTCTGTCCAGATTTAACCACAAAGACCAGGGAGGTTTTTTAATGCCTTCAAAAGAAGGGCACCTATTGGTAGATGGATACAAAAAAAATTAAGCAGACATTGAAAAACCCTTTGAGCATGGTGAAGATATTAATTACACTTTGGATGGTGATTTAATGCACCCAGTCACTACAAAGATGCAGGTGCCCTTCCTAACGCAGTTGCCAGAGAGGAAGGAAACCGCAGAGGGATTTCACCATGAGGCAAATGGTGACTTTAAAACAGTTACAGAGTTTAATGGCTGTGATAGAAAAGCTGAAGATGACTCAACATTGTAGTAACTCCACAATACTAACCTAATTGTGTGACAAGATGGAAGCCTGTACGTAATACAAATATTCCAAAACATGCATCCTGTTTGCAACAACTCTTCCAAGATCTAATTTTTCCATCTACGGACTGAACATACTCTTCTGCAACCCGCCTCACCCAATGTGGTATGGATCTGCTATTTTTAATACTTTAGAACTGTAACCCCCTTCAGAAGCTAGCCAGCTAACTAGCTAGTAGTCAGTTAGCCACTGCTTGCGGTCATCACTGTTAACTCGGACATCTGCCAGCTTCGGCCCGGTCAACTCCTGCCAGCCTGCACAGCGCGATATCAACCCAGAGCATATCAGACTGCTTTTCTCCACCATATCGCCGGATTCCTACCTCAATCTTTGAACCTTTACTCCGGATCATCACAGTTAGCAAGCTGCTATCCGAAGGGCTACTCCTGGCTAACGTCTATGTTCCGAAGCAAGCACCAGTTAGCCTGGAGCTATCCTCGAATCTAGGCCCATCTCCCGGCTAGCCGGAGAAATCTATCAAGCAATTCCTGGGCTTCAATTAACTCTTTTGCCAATTGGCCTGGACCCTTTGCTGCCGACATGGAACCCCGCCGATCCATCACGACTGGTCTAACCAATGTAACAGGCTCTTCCGTTGTGACATCCCCTTGAGGCCCATATGCTAGCCCCGACCTGCTAGTTGTCAATCTCCGTGCCTCCAGCTCGCCTAGCTACTCACTGGACCCTATGATTACTTGGCTACACATGCCTCTCTCTAATGTCAATATGCCTTGTCTATTGCTATTTTGGCTAGTAATTTTTGTCTTATTTCACTGTAGAGCCTCCAGCCCTGCTCAATATGCCTTAGCTAGTCCTGTTCCACCCCCCACACATGCGGTGACCGCACCTGGCTTAAATGGTGCTTCTAGAGACAAAACCTCTCATCGTCACTCAATGCCTAGGCTTACCTCCACTACTCACATCCTACCATACCCTTGTCTGTACATTATGCCTTGAATCTATCCTTCCGTGCCCAGAAACCTGCCCCCTTTACTCTGTTCCGAATGCACTAGACGAACAGTTCTTTTAGCCGTACTCTTATCCTACTCCTCTTCTGTTCCTCTGGTGATATAGAGGTTAACCCAGGCCCTGCAGCCCCCAGCATCACTCCCATTCTCCAGGCGCTCTTATTTGTTGACTTCTGTTACCGTAAAAACCTTGGTCTTATGCATGTTAACATTAGAAGCCTCCTCCCTAAGTTTGTTTTATTCACTGCTTTAGCACACTCCGCCAACCCGGATGTCCTAGCCGTGTCTGAATCTTGGCTTTGGAAGGCCACCAAAAATCCTGAAATTTCCATCCTTAACTATAACATTTTCCGACAAGATAGAACTGCCAAAGGGGGCGCAGTTGCAATCTACTGCAGAGAGAGCCTGCAGAGTATTGTCATACTATCCAGGTCTGTGCCCAAACAATTCGAGCTTCTACTTTTAAAAATCCACCTTTCCAGAAACAAGTCTCTCACCATTGCCGCTTGTTGTAGACCCCCTTCAGCCCCCAGCTGTGCCCTGGACACTATGTGAATTGATCCCCCCCCCCCCCCCCCCCAAATCTATCTTCAGAGTTCGTACTGTTAGGGGACCTAAACTGGGACATGCTTAACATCCCGGCCGTCCTACAGCTAGATGCCCTCAATCTCACACAAATTATCAATAAACCTACCAGGTACAACCCTACATCTGTGACCATGGGCACCCTCTTAGATATCATCCTGACCAACTTGCCTTCTAAATACACCTCTGCTGTCTTCAACCAGGATCTCAGCGATCACTGCCTCATTGCCTGCGTCCGTAATGGGTCCGCGGTCAAACGACCACCCCTCATCACTGTCAAACGCTCCCTAAAACACTTCAGCGAGCAGGCCTTTCTAACCGACCTGGCCCGGGTATCCTGGAAGGATATTGACCTCATCCCGTCAGTAGAGGATGCTTGGTTGCTCTTCAAAAGTGCTTTCCTCTCCATCTTAAATAAGCATGCCCCATTCAAACAATGTAGAACTAAGAACAAATATGGCCCTTGGTTCACCCCAGACTTGACTGCCCTTGACCAGCACAAAAACATCTTGTGGCGTTCTGCATTAGCACCGATTAGCCCCCGCAATATGCAACTCTTCAGTGAAGTCAGGAAGCAAAATTCTCAGTCAGTTAGGAAAGCTAAGGCTAGCTTTTTCAAAAAAAAAGTTGCTTCCTGTAGCACTAACTACAAATAGTTCTGGGACACTGTAAAGTCCATGGAGAATAAGAGCACCTCCTCCCAGCTGCCCACTGCACTGAGGCTAGGAAACACTGTCACCACCGATAAATCTACGATAATCAATCATTTCAATAAGCGTTTTTCAACGGCTGGTCATGCTTTCCACCTGGCTACCCCTACCCCGGCCAACACCTCAGCACCCCCTGCAGCAGTTTGCCCAACCCCACCCCCCACCACTTCGCCTTTACCCAAATACAAACAGCTGATGTTCTGAAAGAGCTGCAAAATATGGATCCCTACAAATCAGCTGGGCTAGACCATCTGGACCCACTCTTTCTAAAATTATCAGCTGAAATGGTTGAAACCCCTATTACTAGCCTATTCAACCTCTCTTTCGTATCGTCTGAGATCCCCAAAGATTGGAAAGCTGCCGCGGTCATCCCCCTCTTCAAAGGGGGAGACACCTTAGACCAAAACTGTTAGGCTGAGCAGGATGGATATAGGTCTTTCTAAAATCTTCGAAAACCAAGTTAATAAACAGATCACCGACCATTTCGAATCCCACCGTACCTTCTCCACTATGGAATCTGGTTTCCGAGCTGGTCATGGGTGCACATCAGTCACGCTGGAGGTCCTAAACGATATCATAACCGCCATCGATAAAAGACAGTACTGTGCAGCCGTCTTCATCGACCTGGCCAAGGCATTCGACTCAATCACCGCATTGTTATCGGCAGACTCAATAGCCTTGGCTTCGCCTGGTTCACCAACTGCTTCTCAGACAGAGTTCAGTGTGTCAAATCGGAGGGCCTGTTGTCCTGACCTCAGGCAGTCTATGGGGGTGCCACAGGGTTCAATTCTCAGGCCGACTCTTTTTTCTCTGTATATATCAATGATGTCGCTCTTGCTGCTGGTGATTCTCCGATCCACCTCCTCTTAGACGACACCATTCTGTATACATCTGGCCCTTCTTTAGACACTGTGCTAACAAACTTCCAAACGAGCTTCAATGCCATACAACACTCCTTCCGTGGCCTCCAACTGCTTTTAAATGCTGGTAAAACTAAGTGCATGCTCTTCAACCGATTGCTGCCCGCACCCTCCCTCCTGACTAGCATTACTACCCTAGACGGTTCTGACCTAGAATATGTGGACAACTACAAATACCTAGGTGTCTGGTTAAACTGTAAACTCTCCTTCCAGACTCACATTAAGCATCTCCAATCCAAAATTAAATATAGAATCCGCTTCCTATTTCGCAACAAAGCATCCTTCACTCATGCCGCCAAATATACCCTCGTAAAACTGACTATCCTACCGATCCTTGACTTCGGCGATGTCATTTACAAAATAGCCTCCAACACTCTACTCAGCAAACTGGATGTAGTCTATCACAGTGCCATCCGTTTTATCACCAAAGCCCCATATACTACCCACCACTGCGACCTCTATGCTCTCGTTGGCTGGACCTCACGACATATCCGTCGCCAATCCCACTGGCTCCAGGTCATCTATAAGTCTTTGCTAGGTAAAGCCCCACCTTATTTCAGGTCACTGGTCACCATAGCAACACCCACCCGTAGCACGCACTCCAGCAGGTATGTTGCACTGGTCATCCTCGAAGCCAACACTTCCTTTGGCCGCCTCTCCTTCCAGTTCTCTGCTGCCAATAACTGGAACAAATTGCAAAAATCTATGAAGCTGGAGACTTGTATCTCCCTCTCTAACTTTAAGCGTCAGCTGTCAGAGCAACTTACTGATCACTGTGCCTGTACGTAGCCAATCTGTAAATAGCACTACCTCATCCTCAAATTGTTACTTACCCTCTTGCTCCTTTTCACCCCAGTATCTCTACTCGCACGTCATCATCTGCACATACCACTCCAGTATTAACCTGTTGGGTCTAGGGGGCAGCATTTGCACGTCTGGATAAAAAAAATGTACCCGATTTAATCTGGTTACTAATCCTACCCAGTAACTAGAATATGCATATACTTATTATATATGGATAGAAAACACTCTAAAGTTTCCAAAACTGTTTGAATGGTGTCTGTGAGTATAACAGAACTCATTTGGCAGGCAAAACCCTGAGACATTTTCTGACAGGAAGTGGATACCTGATGTGTTGTATTGATTTTAAACCTATCCCATTGAAAAACACAGGGGTTTAGAAATATTTTGGCACTTCCTATTGCTTCCACTAGATGTCACCAGCCTTTACAAAGTGTTTTGAGTCTTCTGGAGGGAGATCTGACCGAACAAGAGCCATGGAACGGTGATGTCCCATTAGACACCTGGCGCGCTACTTCATGTTGGGTACCCTCGTTCCAATACGTTATAAAAGGCTATGCATTCGTCCACCTTGAATATTATTCATGTTCTGGTTAAAAAAGGCCCTAATGATTTATGCTATACAACGTTTGACATGTTTGAACGAACGGAAATATATTTTTTCCCCTCGTTCATGACGAGAAGTCCGGCTGGCTTACATCATGTGCTAACGAGACGGAGATTTTTGGACATAAATGATGAGCTTTTTTGAACAAAACTACATTCGTTATGGACCTGTGATACCTGGAAGTGACATCTGATGAAGAGAATCAAAGGTAATGGATTATTTACATAGTATTTTCGATTTTAGATCTCCCCAACATGACGTCTAGTCTGTATCGCAACGCGTATTTTTCTGGGCACAGTGCTCAGATTATTGCAAAGTGTGATTTCCCAGTAAGGTTATTTTTAAATCTGGCAAGTTGATTGCGTTCAAAAGATGTAAATCTATAATTCTTTAAATGACAATATAATATTTTACCAATGTTTTCTAATTTTAATTATTTAATTTGTGACGCTGACTTGACTGCCGGTTATTGGAGGGAAACAATTTCCTCAACATCAATGCCATAGTAAAACGCTGTTTTTGTATATAAATATGAACTTGATAGAACTAAAAATGCATGCATTGTCTAACATAATGTCCTAGGAGTGTCATCTGATGGAGATTGTAAAAGGTTAGTGTATCATTTTAGCTGGTTTTATGGTTTTGGTGACCCTGTCTTTGACTTGACAAAACATTACACACAACTCTTGTAAATGTACTGTCCTAACATACTCTAAATTTATGCTTTCGCCGTAAAACCTTTTTGAAATCGTAAAACGTGGTTAGATTAAGGAGATGTTTATCTTTCAAATGGTGTAACATAGTTGTATTTTTGAAAAATTTGAATTTTGACATTTATTTGGATTCAAATTTGCCGCTCTTGAAATGCACCTGCTGTTGATGGAGTGCACCACAGGTGGCACGCTAGCGTCCCACCTAGCCCCAAGAGGTTAATGCTAAATTGTAATTATTTTTGCCTCTATGGCCTATTTATTGCCTACCTCCCTACTCTTCTACATTTGCACACACTGTTCATAGATCTTTCTATTTGTCTTTTCTTTTGTGTTATTGACTGTACAGTTGTTTTTGTCGCACTGCTATGCTTTATCTCGGCCAGGTCGCCGTTGTAAATGATAACTTGTTCTCAAATGGCCTACCTGGTTAAATAAAGGTGAAATAAAAATAAATAAAAAAACAAGCCATTAAAGTAATACTGCAAAGAATGTGATAAAGCAATTAACTTTGTCCTGAAAACAGTGCTATTTTTGGGGCAAATTCAAGACAACACAGTACCACTCTCCATATTTTCAACCGTGGTGGTGGCTGTATCATGTTATGGGTATGCTTGTAATTGTTAAGGACTGGGGAGTTTCTCAGGATAAAAATAAACAAAATGGAGCTAAGCACAGGCAATATCCTAGAGGAAAACCTGGTTCAGTCCTTCCAAAAGGCACTAGGAGATTAATTCATATTTCAGCATAACATTATCATAAAACACAAGACGGTGAATGTTCCCGAGTGGCCGAGTCATAGTTTTGACTAAAATCGTCTTGAAAATCTATGGCAAGACTTGAAAATGGTTGTCTAGCAATGATCAACAACCAACTTCACAGAGCTTGAAGAATTTAGAAAATAATAATGGGCAAATGTTTCACAATCCAGGTATGGAAAGCTTAACCACAAAGACTCACAGCTGTAATCTCTGCCAAAGGTGATTCTAACATGTATTGACTCAGGGGCTGAATACTTTATCTAAATGTTTTATTTCTAACAATATTTTCCCAAATATTAGAATTTTTCTTCCACTTTGACATTAGAGTATTTTGTGTAGATTGTTGACAAGAAATTATTTAATTTTAATTCCACTTTGTAACACAACAAAATGTGGAAAATGTCAAGTGGTGTGAAGACTTTCTGAAGGCACTGTAGCTAGCAAGTTAGCAAACCAAATGCATAGCTGGAGCCCTGAGCTGGATTTCATTTCACATCTTAGATTTCTTATAGTTATACTTAACCTATAATTATAAGCAGTGGCGTAGCACGCATCACGAGGCAGGGTTTAACCTCTCTAGGGAAGGTGGGACGAAATCGTCCCACCTACGTAACAGCCAGTGGAATCCTGTGGCGCGTTATTCAAATACCTTAGAAATGCTATTACTTAAATTTCTCAAACATATGACTATTTTACACCATTTTAAAGACAAGACTCTCGTTAATCTAACCACACTGTCCGATTTCAAAAAGGCTTTACAACGAAAGCAAAACATTAGATTATGTCAGCAGAGTACCCAGCCAGAAATAATCAGACACCCATTTTTCAAGCTAGCATATAATGTCACATAAACCCAAACCACAGCTAAATGCAGCACTAACCTTTGATGATCTTCATCAGATGACACGCCTAGGACATTATGTTATACAATACATGCATGTTTGTTCAATCAAGTTCATATTTATATCAAAAACCAGCTTTTTACATTAGCATGTGACGTTCAGAACTAGCAAACTTCCGGTGAATTTACTAAATTACTCACGATAAACGTTCACAAAAAACATAACAATTATTTTAAGAATTATAGATACTCCTCTATGCACTCGCTATGTCCGAATTTAAAATAGCTTTTCGGTGAAAGCACATTTTGCAATATTCTAAGTAGATAGCCCGGCATCACAGGGCTAGCTATTTAGACACCCACCAAGTTTAGCCCTCACCAAAGTCAGATTTACTATAAGAAAAATTGTATTACCTTTGCTGTTCTTGTCAGAATGCACTCCCAGGACTTCTACTTCAATAACAAATGTTGGTTTGGTTCAAAATAATCCATAGTTATGTTCAAATATCCTCTGTTTTGTTCGTGCGTTCAAGACACTATCCGAAGTGTAAAGAAGGGTGACGCGCCCGACGCGTTTTGTGACAAAAAAATTCTAAATTTTCCATTACCGTACTTCGAAGCATGTCAACCGCTGTTTAAAATCAATTTTTATGCCATTTTTCTCGTAAAAAAAGCGATAATATTCCGACCGGGAATCTGTGTTTTATTACAAAGAGAGAGAAAATAAAAACATGGGGTCGCCTCGTGCACGCGCCTCAGTCTCATTGTCCTCTGATAGATCACTTACCAAAGGCGCTAATGTTTTTCAGCCAGGGGCTGCCTCGACATCATTCAGCTTTTTCCCGGGTTCTGAGAGCCTATGGGAGCCGTAGGAAGTGTCACGTTACAGAAAAGATCCTAAGTTTTCAATAAAAAGAGTCAAGAAGCCCAAGGAATGGTCAGAGGGCACTTCCTGTACAGAATCTTCTCAGGTTTTTGCCTGCCATATGAGTTCTGTTATACTTACAGACACCATTCAAACAGTTTTAGAAACTTTAGGGTGTTTTCTATCCAAAGCCAATAATTATATGCGTATTCTAGTTTCTGGGCAGTAGTAAAAACCAGATTAAATCGGGTACGTTTTTTATCCGGCCGTGTAAATACTGCCCCCTAGCCCTAACAGGTTAAACGTTATTGAAAGTCATACCGTATGTATTTCGAAATACCCCGGTATATGGTATACACAGTATATCGCCCAAGCCTAATGGAATTTGGATATCGAGGAAGCGTACAGTGCTTTTGCACATTCAAGGAATCCTTAGCTCAGCCAAGCTGGTAACACCAAAGGGGAGAGAATATTTCTCATCTTGCGATTGTTCAAACAGTCAACATCCAAGTGGGCAACAGTTGTTGAAATTACGTCATAGTAACTATGCAGAAACCGGTTGAAATTCTGCCCCCTGGAATATTTGTGCTCCACAGCATGGCAATGTTCTGATCAAATAAACATGTACTGTATAATTGTATTAGAATTGTTATTTGAAAGACCACTACTAACAACACTGCAGTAGAGTGTATTAAAATGACCTATCTTCGTCTTACCTTGGTCTTATTATATCAATGTTTTGATCAAATTAACATATTCAGTTAATTAGGTACATGGTCAGTTAATGAGGTACACCACCCCATTCATGAAAATGTTTTGCTCTAAAAGTCACGTGGTCGTGGCTTGCTATATTAAGCAGGCAGACAGGCATGGAGGTATTAAATTACTATTCTATTGAACGTTAGGACACTCAATTTGCCCATTCTAAGTGACTGAGTGTGGTATGATTGTCGGTGCCAGGCGTGCCTGTTCCATCTCAAAAATTGCCAACCTCCTGGGCTTTTCACGCACAACAGTGTCTAAGGTTTACCGAGAATGATGTGACAAACAAAAAACATCCAGTCAGCGGAAGACCTGTGGGCAGAAACAGCTCCTTGATGAGAGGTCGAAGGAGAATGGGAAGAATTGTGCAAGCGAACAGGCAGGCCACAAACAGGCAAATAATGGCTCAGTACAACTGTGGTGTGCAGAACGGCATCTCAGAACACATAACTCATTGGTCCTTGTCACGGCGGGGCTATTTCAGCAGACGACCACACTGGGTTCCATTTCTATCAGCTAAAAAAAAGAAGCAGCTCCAATGGACAAGGAGGAGTAGAAAAACACTGCCTGGTGTGACGAATCCTGGTTCCTGTTGTCACGATTTTGTGTAAGCAGCATATGTCCCCATCCTGCCTAGTGTCAGCGGTAATTGCTGGTGGTGTAATGGTGTAAGGAATGTTTTCCTGGCACACGTTAGGTCCCTTTATACCAATTGAGCCACGTTTCCATGCCCAACGAATTCAGGCTGTTCTGGAGGCAAAGGGGGGGTTGATCTGGTACTAGATGGGTGTACCTAATAAACTGGCCACTGAGTATAATTTTATCAGCATTATAGCTCACTCAAAAGAATAGCACTAACAACACTGCAATCCTGACCAATGCTCTGTGGATTGTCTGTTTTGTGCAGGGTTCCGGAACCTTCACCTGGATGACCAGATGACCCTGCTGCAGTGCTCCTGGCTGTTCCTCATGTCGTTCGGCTTGGGCTGGCGCTCCTACCAGCAGTGTAACGGAGGGATGTTGTGCTTCGCCCCTGACCTGGTTATTAATGAGTAAGTTCAGAGAGTAAGAGATAGAGAGGGGTCAGAAATACACCTAGGAGGGCAGTAGCTGGCTGGGGGCTCTGGAGATGAGAAAGGTCAGCCTGGGTTGTAGGTGGGTTTCTATGAATCACTAGTTAAACCCTCTTTATGATATGGATTGCCTGAATGAAACATTTATGCATATATACAGTGTGTATATATACAGTACCAGTCAAAAGTTGACACCTACTCATTCCATGGTTTTTTTCTTTATTTTTACTATTTTCTACATTGTAGAATAATAGTGAAGACATCAACACTATGAAAGAACACACATGGAATCATGTAGTAACCCAAAAGTGTTAAACAAATAAAAACCATTTTTTTTATATTTGAGGTTCTTCAAAGTAGCCACCCTTTGCCTTGATGACAGCTTTGCACACTCTTGACATTCTCTCAACCAGCTTCATGAGGTTTAATGCATTTAAATTAACAGAT
This sequence comes from Salmo salar, assembly GCF_965601325.2. Lineage (NCBI taxonomy): Eukaryota > Metazoa > Chordata > Actinopteri > Salmoniformes > Salmonidae > Salmo > Salmo salar. The sequence continues at coordinate 82,570,879 of NC_138294.1, read as the reverse complement.
GTGCCTTTTTTTAAAGTTAGTTTGTGTAATTTATTTCCTTTTTCATGCGTTTGAGCCAATCAGTTCTGTTGTGACAAGGTGGGGGTGGTATACAGAAGATAGGGCTATTTGGTAAAATACCAAGTTCATATTATGGTAAGAACAGCTCAAATAAGCAAAGAGAAATGACAGTCCATTACTTTAAGACATGAAGGTCAGTCAATCCGGAAAAGTTCAAGAAATGTAAAAGTTTCTTCAAGTGCAGTCGCAAAAACCAAGCGCTATGATGAAGCTGGCACTCATGAGGACTGCCACAGGAAAGGAAGACAGAGTTACCTCTGCTGCAGAGGATAAGCTCATTAGAGTTACCAGCCTCAGAAATTGCAGCCCAAATAAATGCTTCAGAGTTCAAGTAACAGACACTTCTCAACATCAACTGTTCAGAGGAGACTGTGTGAATCAGGCCTTTATGGTCGAATTGCTGCAAAGAAACCTCTACTAAAGGACACCAATAAGAAGAAGATACTTACTTGGGCCAAGAAACACGAGGAATGGACATTAGACCAGTGGAAATCTGTCTTTTGGTCTGGTGAGTCCAAATTGAGATTTTTGGTTCCAATCGCCGTGTGAGACGCAGAGTAGGTGAACGGATGATCTCCGCATGTGTGGTTCCCACCGTGAAGCATGGAGGAGGTGTGATGGTGTGGGGGTGCTCTGCTGGTGACACTGTCACTGATTTATTTAGAATTCAAGCCAAACTTAAGCAGCATGGCTACCACAGCATTCTGCAGCGATACACCATCCAATCTGGTTTGCGCTTAGTGGGACTATCATTTGTTTTTCAACAGGACAATGACCCAACACACCTCCAGGCTGTATAAGGGCTATTTGACCAATAAGGAGAGTGATGGAGTGCTGCATCAGATGACCTGGCCTCCACAATCACCCAACCTCAACCTAAATGAGATGGTTTGGGATGAGTTGGACCACAGGGTGAAGGAAAAGCAGCCAACAAGTGCTCAGCATATGTGAGAACTTCTTCAAGACTGTTGGAAAAGCATTCCAGGTGAAGCTGGTTGAGAGAATGCCTTGATGACAGCTTTGCACACTTTTTGGAAAAGGGTGGCTTCTTTGAAGAATCTCAAATAACACTTTTTTTTGGTTACTACATGATTCCAAATGTGCTATTTCATAGTTCACTATTGTCTTCACTATTATTCTACAATGTAGAAAATAGTAAAAAATAAATTTAAAAAAACCCTTGAATGAGTAGGTGTGTCCAAACTTTTGACTGGTACTGTATATATATCCTGGACAAAGTGAAGAGAGAGGACATACTGTCCATCCAATAAGGGCTGATTTCACAGCCCAGAGTGTCAACACTCTGTTTCTCCAGCTGTATTATAGGCGGAACATTCATTACACTATGTGGATTGCAGGTGGAAACAGGTGTTGATTATCGTGTGTGTGTGTGTGTGTGTGTGTCAGTGAGAGGATGAAGTTGCCTTACATGACCGACCAGTGTGAGCAGATGCTGAAGATCTCCACTGAGTTTGTGAGGCTGCAGGTGTCTTATGACGAGTACCTGTGTATGAAAGTCCTGCTGCTGCTCAGCACAGGTACAGTACAACATTTACAGTGATTCTTAGTTATACAGTATGATTTGTATACTATGTTTTTCATTGTCATATTTGTAAAAGTATAACATAAAAATATTACCTGAATAATTTTAGTAATTTAGCAGGTGCTCTTATCCGGAGCGACTTAAAATGAATGCATTCATCTTAAGATGGCTAGTTGAGACAACCACATGCCATGGGATTTAAGATAGATAGTCTTTTGAAGAGGTAGGGTTTGAGACGTTTTCAGAAGATGGGTAGAGACTCCGCTGTCCTGACGTTAGGGGGAAGCTTGTTCCACCATTGGGGTGCCAGGACAGAGAAGAGCTGGACTGGGCTGAGTGGGAGCTGATCCCCTGTAGATTTAAACAGTTATTCATTATAGCAGTCCAACACAGTTTGAAAGGAACAGGCTGGGGAAAAGCAGAACAAATGTTTTGACGTCTCAAAGTACAGAAGAGGAGGTAATCCAGACAGACAACTGAAGCTTCAGTTTTTCAATTAGCTTTGTACAAATGAGGCCTCGGTAAAAAAAAGTCCCAGCATGACAAACCATTACCGAAACATATTTAAGCAGAAAACACTGCTTATTGCAGTGTTGTTGACTTAGATTGACTGGGAAAAAAAGCTTTTAAAGGCTTTCAAATTACTCAGTGAGTAGTGTTGAAAGGAGCACACACTTGTCTTTTGATTGCTTCTTAGGGAAATTAAAATTATATTTGCAGACAGAGCTGTGCTTCTTTTTTTTTAAACCAGTGAGCAATCATCCTTGATTTCCTCTTACACAGGACCGACAGACATTTTCACGTTTTATTTTTGTCTCATCAATAATGATATCCACATAACTGGAAATGTCAAGGAAATAGACAAGGGGACCATTTTTGATCGATGTTGACATATTGCCTGCTATTATAGACCTGGGTCATTCTACGAAAATGTTGTACCTTTTTGCGTCCCTTTGCTATTTTAAATAGAAATTCTGAACCAATATTGAGTAAAAAGTCTGCATTTTGACATGTCCCTCCATGCTCCATTTGTGTCTTCTAGGAAGATTTTAACCCACTTAACCCCAAAATGTTTCCTCAGTTTTCACCATCAGTAGCCATGTTTCCACCCACAGTTTTTATGCAAGAAAGGTCGTATCATATATAAAAGAAAAATAGCACAACGGCTGTTAAGGAAATTTCTTCATTTGAAATGGTGGGAACTTTTTGTGTCGGTAAAATGTATTATGCGAGAATTTATTGTGGAAACGCCTTTAGATAAAACTAATTATGATGAAAATCACAGGGTGGGGAAAGTGCATGGTATGTATGCGCTTGATGCTGCTTTACAATAAATGTCGAGTGTCTTATTCTGGTGACATGATGTTCAGTGCTTGTTTTTATTTGTCAAAACGGCAATCAATCTCATCATGTAGACTAGCCTACCCGCACAGTATCTGCTAGCTTTTGGCTAGAACACGAGCCAAGACAAGAGTAGGCCCATTTGCTATTTAACGCAACAGTTTTTGTGACAACTGTTGGTAGAGTTGAAAATGTGATGAAAACGCATTGAACATTAGACTTTTATTTGGTACATGAAAACTTAAGCAAAAAAGTAAATGTGTGCCCTATGACATCACACACTGATTTTTATCTGCAACAAGTCAGTTTGGTGGGAACGCCACTGGTAGGAAAATGTGTTTTTAAAAAAAGCGTATTTTAAAATATTTGCATGAAATTCTGTCACCAATTGGATGGAAACATGGCTACTGACTCTCTCTAACTGACCCTATTGGATGGAAACCTAGCTACTGACTCTCTCTAACTGACCCTATTGGATGGAAACCTAGCTACTGACTCTCTCTAACTGACCCTATTGGATGGAAACCTAGCTACTGACTCTAACTGACCCTATTGGATGGAAACCTAGCTACTGACTCTCTAACTGACCCTATTGGATGGAAACCTAGCTACTGACTCTCTAACTGACCCTATTGGATGGAAACCTAGCTACTGACTCTCTCGAACTGACCCTATTGGATGGAAACCTAGCTACTGACTCTCTAACTGACCCTATTGGATGGAAACCTAGCCACTGACTCTCTCTAACTGACCCTATTGGATGGAAACCTAGCTACTGACTCTCTAACTGACCCTATTGGATGGAAACCTAGCTACTGACTCTCTCTAACTGACCCTATTGGATGGAAACCTAGCTACTGACTCTCTCTAACTGACCCTATTGGATGGAAACCTAGCTACTGACTCTCTCTAACTGACCCTATTGGATGGAAACCTAGCTACTGACTCTAACTGACCCTATTGGATGGAAACCTAGCTACTGACTCTAACTGACCCTATTGGATGGAAACCTAGCTACTGACTCTCTCTAACTGACCCTATTGGATGGAAACCTAGCTACTGACTCTCTAACTGACCCTATTGGATGGAAACCTAGCTACTGACTCTCTAACTTACCCTATTGGATGGAAACCTAGCCACTGACTCTCTAACTGACCCTATTGGATGGAAACCTAACTATGGTAAAGCCTTAGTTTGTTGCTTTGACAGTCATTGGATTATTTATCTGTCCCAAATGTTTAGGTTAACCCTGAGGTGAACTGAACTCTCATTTTAATATGGTGAAACTTTTTAATAACCTAAAGAAACATTGAACATCTAATAGCCACATCATATTGTAAAAGCAGGTGAGCTAGTTCTACTCTTTTTGGCCGGTGTTTTGTGCTGGAAAACTGAGTGGGTTGAGAAAAACACGTCAACCCTGTTAAAGTTAGACAGGCTAGAAATATTTTAACAATAAAACAATTTTGTGAAGCTTGTATTCAATTGCCACTTCCTGTTGCACACAACAAGCTTCGATATCCCTTGTAACAAGGATTCATGGCAGATTTAACTAGTAATTACCAGTTGGAGGCTGAGTATGTGAGCAGAGTTGAGCGGTCGGAAATCCTGCTTATGGAGCGGTAATTGTGCACCGCTCCACGTCCCTTTCAACCGCTCTGCTAAAATCCGCTCCTCACTGACAGGAAAAAAAATCACAATTTAACCAACAGCCATCCGTTTTTGTGACTACCTGGACCTACCATTTGGTTGTGAAATATTGAAACCACCAAACCATATGATTTGAATAAAATCGATTATATTAAACAAAAAGGTGGATGTAAGAATTGTCATATTAAACAACATATAAACACTAAATAGGTCAGGAGTCAGACAGGGAGCCTAAGAAGGAACCAAAATGAATTATTTAGGCTATATATAAATTATTTTCAAGGCTATAGCCTACAAAGAAATGCATTGTGAATAATTTGTGAGTGTGACACACTAGGCTGGTTAGGGAGTCAGGGACATTAAGCGCTCAGCATTTAAACAACATTTTGTTGTATTAAATCATTGTGGTCTATAGATTGCTCATATAGGCTGTGACTTAATTAGAATTAAATGCTAATTAAATGAAAAATGCCTTATTAGGCTCAGTGGACTGTAAATTCACTTTTAGAAACACCAGTTTGGCCAGAGTCATGCGATGGTGCCTGGAGAGCTGGTCAGCAGCGGAGAACATCCTGTCGGTGCTTGCAGAGCCACTGGGGATGCAAAACACCCTTTTGGCCACTCTTGCCAGGCTGGGCAGAGATGCAGAGTTCTTTTGTTTTGTTTCTATATGTAGGCCTAAAGGTTTTTAAGCAAAATAACGCAATCAAAACAGAAATCTCCTTGAAAGTTGGAATATGCCAGGGTTATTGGGCCAAAATCAATTATGGCCTATTGTATATACAGTTGAAGTCAGAAGTTCACATACACCTTAGCCAAATACATTTAAACTGTTTTTCACAATTGCTGACATTTAATCCTAGTAAAAATTCCGTCTTAGGTCAGTTAGGATCACGTCTTTATTTTAAGAATGTAAAATGTCAGAATAATAGTAGAGGGAATTATTTATTTCAGCTATTATTTCTTTCATCAAATTCCCAGTGGGTCAGATGTTTACATACACTCAATTAGTGTATTAATTTGGTAGCATTGCCTTTTAAATTGTTTAACTTGGGTCAAACATTTCGGGTAGCCTTCCACAAGCTTCCCACAATATGTTGAGTGAATTGTGTCCCATTCCTCCTGACAGAGCTGGTGTAACTGAGTCGGGTTTGTTGGGCTCCTTGCTCGCACACGCTTATTCAGTTCTGCCCACAAATCTTCTAAAGGATTGAGGTCAGGGCTTTGTGATGGCCACTCCAATACCTTGACTTTGTTGTCCTTAAGCCATTTTGCCACAACTTTGGAAGTATGCTTGGGGTCATTGTCCATTTGGAAGACCCATTTGCGACCAAACTTTAACTTCCTGACTGATGTCTTGAGATGCCGCTTCAATATATCCACATAATTGTCCTTCCTCATGTTGCCATCTATTTTGTGAAGTGCACCAGTCCCTCCTGCAGCAAAGCACCCCCACAACATGATGCTGCCACCCCTGTGCTTCACGGTTGGGATGGTGTTTTTCGACTTGCAAGCCTCCCCCTTTTTCCTCCAAACATAATGATGGTCATTACGGCCAAACAGTTCTATTTTTGTTTCATCAGACCAGAGGACAATTCTGCAAAAAGTACGATCTTTGTCCCCATGTGCAGTTGCAAACCGTAGTCTGGCTTTTTATGGCGGTTTTGGAGCAGTGGCTTCTTCCTTCCTGAGCAGCCTTTCAGGTTATGTCGATATAGGACTAGTTTTACTGTGGATATAGGTCATTTTGTACCCGTTTCCTCCAGCATCTTCACAAAGTCCTTTGCTGTTGTTCTGGGATTGATTTGCACTTTTCGCACACCAAAGAACGTTCATCTCTAGGAGACAGAACACGTCTCCTTCCTGAGCGGTATGACGGCTGCGTGGTCCCATGGTGTTTATACTTGCGTACTATTGTTTGTACAGATGAGTGTGGTCCCCCAAGGATGAAACAGACTTGTGGAGGTCTACAATTTTTTCTCTGAGGTCTTTGCTGATTTCTTTTGATTTTCCCATGATGTCAAGCAAAGAGGCACTGAGTTTGAAGGTAAGCCTTGAAATACATCCACAGGTACACCTCCAATTGACTCAAATGATGTCAATTAGCCTATCAGAAGCTTCTTAAGCCATGACATCATTTTCTGTAATTTTCCAAGCTCTTTAAAGGCACAGTCAGCTTAATGTATGTAAACTTCTGACACACTGGACTTGTGATGCAGTGAATTATAAGTGAAATAATCTGTCTGTCTAAACAATTGTTGGAAAAATGACTTGTCATGCACAAAGTTATGTCCTAACCGACTTGCCAAAACTATAGTTTGTTAACAAGAAATTTGTGGAGAGGTTGAAACATTTGTTTTAATGACTCCAATCTGTGTATGTAAACTTCAGACTTCAACTGTAGATAATAGAATAAAAATTAAGGAAACTTTTAAGAGATCTGTTTTTTACTTTATAAATACTTTGCTACAATGACATACTTAATTAGCTACCCAACTCGTTCATTTATTTTAGCGTGTGTGTGTAACAAGTACAGCATCATGCTTTCGGGATATGTGTCTTTTCAGATTCCTCAATGATTTTTTTAGTTGTGAACATTAGATCACCACTCTCTTGGTCCTGGTCCTCATCTTTGTAAGTCACCTCGATTTTGCACCTGTATGTTTTATCAATTTCTTTATGGAAATATTTAGCTACTCCATGACAGTAGCTAAAGCAAGGGGCTATAGCAGCACACAAGTGGACTACAAATGCATGCTGGGCCAGGCATGCCCTGAGCTCGAGAAAGTGAGCCACTTTAAAAAATATATATTATTTAACCTTTATTTAACTAGGTAAGTCAGTTGAGAACAAATTCTTATTTACAATGACGGCCAACCTCGGCCAAACCCGGACGACGCTGGGCCAATTGTGCTCCGCCCTATAGGACTCTCAATCACGGCCGGTTGTGATACAGGCTGGAATTGAACCAGGGTCTGTAGTGACGCCTCTAGGACTGAGATGCAGTGCCTTAGACCGCTGTTTCACTCGGGAGCCCCAAGCACCCTAATGGAACACTATTGGAGCGGAAGAGAAGGCCGACGCTCCAGTCTTTGGAATCTCACGTCGCACTCCAGTCAAATTGGGCTCTCCTCCACTCCAGCTCTGGTTGGAGTGCTGAATGCACCGTAACAGCGCTAACTATCCGCTATATTTTATATATACATATTGTGGAGTGTTTTACAATGTATAGTTTTTGTTTAAATCCATACAATCCAAAAATTGTGAAATCCCTCAATCTGACTAAGTTCCACCAATTCGGTGACTTTTGAGAAGTGTAACTACCCACCTATAGACTTATCTCCTGTTGGTAGTGATTCACCGATCTGTCATTTGACCGATATCCGATATTTTCCTTGCCAAAAAAAACAATACCGATAACCAATATAAAAAAATGTTGCGGCCTTTTAAGCATTCTAGTACAGTTAAATAGTTAACACACACACATGGACGCAGCGGTTTAAGGCACGGCATCTCAGTGCAAGAGGCGCCACTACAGTCCCTGGTTCGAATCCAGGCTGCATCACATCCGGCTGTGATTGGGAGTCCCATAGGACGGCGCACAATTGTCCCAGCGTCGTCCGGGGTAGGCCGTCATTGTAAATAAGAATTTGTTCTTAACTGACTTGCCAATTAAATAAAGGTTACACACACACACCACACTGACAAAAAATGTGTTTTGTTGGCATTTATGTATGTCCCCATTACCAGTAAAACATAATCCAAACCTATTTCTTTCACTTACTTGCTGTGCTGTTTCGTTGTTCAGTCGTTTCATTCTCAACCAGGATTTCTATGAAACGCAGTTTGGGTCTTTGCGTGTCAAAAAGAAAACAATGACCAGTAGATAACACTATTTGACTTGACAAATAAGCTTGTTGACCGAAAAGGACCTGACATATGACTGCACGTCACATTTAACACATTCATCATTTTTTTGATAGTGAATACACTTTCATCTCACATCGATACGTATGCTATGATGCTGGTAAAGTTGTCTCGCGCACCTACAGTGCTGGTCATTAAAAAAAAAAGCTAGCTAGCTCATGGATGCAAACAATGTTCTTCCCCATAAACATTGCAAAACGACATCTGTTTCAGTAGCCAGACCAGTCAGCGAAAGCCATCACCCATGACAGAGAACGCTTGATTGTCAAGGGCAATGAATTCCATTATCTTGGCTTTAACCTCTATGGGCAAGGTGGGACGTCACCGTCCCACTCTATTCAACAGCCAGTGGAATAGCGTGGCGCGAAATACAAAACCTCAAATGCAATAATTTCAATTTTTCAAACATACGACTATTTTACACCATTTTAAAGACAAGACTCTCGTTAATCTAACCACATTGTCCGATTTCAAAAAGGCTTTACAGCGAAAGCAAAACATTAGATTATGTTAGGAGAGTACATAGCCACAAATAATCACACAGCCATTTTTCAAGCTAGCATATATGTCACATAAACCCAAAACACAGCTAAATGAAGCACTAACCTTTGATGATCTTCATCAGATGACACACCTAGGACATTATGTTATACAATACATGCATGTTTTGTTCAATCAAGTTCATATTTATATCCAAAAACAGCTTTTACATTGGCATATGATGTTCAGAACTAGCATTCCCACCCAAAACTTCCGGTGAATTTACTAAATTACTCATCATAAACGTTGACAAAATACATAACAATTATTTTAAGAATTATAGATACAGAACTCCTTTATGCAATCGCTATGTCAGATTTTAAAATAGCTTTTCGGCGAAAGCACATTTTGCAATATTCTGAGTACATAGCTCAGCCATCACGGCTAGCTATTTTGACACCCGCCAACTTCGGGGCACACTAAACTCAGAATTAGTATTAGAAAAATTGTATTAACTTTTCTGATCTTTGTCAGAATGCACTCCCAGGACTGCTACTTCCACAAGAAATGTTGTTTTTGTTCCAAATAATCCGTAGTTATGTCCAAATACCTCCGTTTTGTTTGTGCGTTCAGGTCACTATCCAAAGGGTAACGCACGAGTGCATTTCGAGACAAGAAAAATCTAAATGTTCCTTTACCGTACTTAGAAGCATGTCAAACGCTGTTTAAAATCAATTTTTATGGTATTTTTCTCGAAAAATTGTAATAATATTCCAACCGGACAATAGTGTATTCATTCAAAAAGGAAAAGAAAAAACAGCATGGTCGCGGGACCGCGCATCACCAATCTCTTAGTCACCAGGCAGACCACTGACAAACTGAGCTACCATACTCTGCCCAGAGACAGGTGACGCCTCAATCCGCTTTCTGAAGGCTTTAGAGAGCCAATGGAAGCCTTAGAAAGTGCAACGTAACCCCAGGGATACTGTAGTTTCGAAAGGGACTAGAAAGAACTACAAATTCGCAGACAGGCCACTTCCTGCTTGGAATCTTCTTAGGTTTTTGCCTGCCATATGAGTTCTGTTATACTCAGACACCATTCAAACAGCTTTAGAAACTTCAGAGTGTTTTCTATCCAAATCTACTAATAATATGCATATTCTCGTTTCTGGGAAAGAGTAGTAACCAGTTTAAATCGGGTACGTTTTTTATCCGGCCGTGAAAATACTGCCCCCTAGCCCATACAGGTTAATGGATTTTGCCTTTTGAGTTGTCTCACTGAATTGTTCTTACCCTTTGAAATGACTGCTCGACTTGTTGACTGCTTGATCCACACAGCAGACATTGAGCGCTAGGAATGCTGTGTTGCATGTGTAGGGCAACATTTTACGTGGCGTCATTACGGCATGTACATACGTTATATAGGTAAGCATGTCAGCTTTGACGTCGGTTTTGCACATCGGCGTTAAACTAGACAACGGCTGATGCCGGCATTTTTAGCTAATATCGTCCGATTCCGATATGTTCACCGATATATCGTGCATCCCTACCTGTTAGTATTGCCTGCTACTTCAATGCATCGTTCATGTTAAAAAGTAGCTGAAGGCTAATAGCTGGAGAATGACACATATTGTTGCTCTTTCATACCAAAATAGTGATTTGTCAGTTATTCTGCACTGGAGAGGCATAAAATACTTCTCTTCTATGTTTAGAAAATAACCTCACTATATCCAAACCAAAAAGAGTATACCAGGGGCAAGCCAATTTGTATATCTCATCTGATAAGACAATTGGAGAGTATTTGACAATTTCCCACCTATGTTGTTTTGCATAATATCCATGGAGTGCAGTTTTGCCTGGGCCCAATTCCAAGATCCCAGAAGCCTGCAGTCCACGGTAGATCCTTCATCTGGCTCTCATCAGGGAAGAATGGGACAGCATAAAACCCATTGATGTTACCTGTGGTTCTGCATATTTTCCATTGACCTAAGTGTGGTTGGTACGGAAGGGGTGGGTGGTGTGTATGAGACCGTAGTGACAGGATAATGGGCAGTGTTCAGACTAGGAGACACTCCTTCCTGGCCTAGCCTAGCTGTAGGTCAGATTGTCTTGCGTGAATGTTGGTAGACTGAATGAGGTTGCGTCCTTGACATCCCAAGCTTTTTATTATGGCTTTTTTATAATGACCGTGACGTAAGTACTATATTGATATACACTGCCTTAAATGCATGATGTGTAAAAGGTTGTTTATGTATGTTTTACTCCCTCCCGCCCTCCTTCGCTTGTGCTTACAGTACCAAAGGATGGATTGAAGAGCCAGGCTGTGTTTGATGAGATCCGCATGACCTACATAAAGGAGCTGGGGAAGGCCATCGTCAAGCGGGAAGAGAACTCCAGCCAGAACTGGCAGAGGTTCTATCAACTTACTAAGCTACTGGACTCCATGCAAGAGGTGAGACTGAGGCTAAACCCAGCCTGCTCACACAGCAACACAACACCATTCAGCAACACTTGCCACCGTTTTCCAGGGACTTACGGAACCCAGGATTTCCTGGTAAACAATGGCAAGTGTTACTGCTTGGCCTATCCTGCCTAAATAAATGCAATGCAATGAAATGAATGAGTATGCCCATCCCCAACACACACACACACACACACACACACACACACACACACACACATTACATCTTCTCCTCGTCAACATACCAACAAATCAACCTGTTACAGAGATCCAGTATGCCTGATGAGCAGTCGAAACTGCACTGTTGTTATTCTATGTGTATTTGTGAGCCTCTTGAGTTAGAGGAGCTAATTAGAATGTGTCACAAGCTTCCTTTTCCAGCTATGCTATCAATGTGAAAGATGTCTTGACACTGTGCACTGTACCAAACAGTAGCTAAGCACCCTTGCATGTTGCTCTGTTGTTGCCAATGTGCGCCTAGTGAAAGACCGCAAAAAAATACCCTGTTGTTTCCACAGATGGTGGGGGGCCTCCTGCAGATCTGTTTCTACACATTTGTGAATAAATCCCTGAGCGTGGAGTTCCCGGAGATGCTGGCTGAGATCATCAGCAACCAGTTACCGAAATTCAAAGATGGGAGCGTCAAGCCCCTTCTGTTTCATGCCTTAAACCATGACACAATGCCTTAAAACCCCAGCCTCCCCTGCCTTCTGTCCTCTCGCCCGCCCGCCAGCCAGACCCGCCTATTTTCCCTGCAGATGGCCCAGGACCCCCACCAGTACGGATTAATGTAATGAGAGCGTGCTCCTGAATCGGTTTCCAGAGGACTCCGATGGAGAAATAGAACTTGCAAAGGAGAATGACACAGTGACCGAGCGACAGGTCACAAACTAGACTGACCCTTCTGAATCAAACAGAAACTTTTCTGGAATCGTGTTTAGACCGTGAATCACTTCATAACAGTTGATTATTGTGAGATTGGAGGAATCAAATTCTACCAACGAAAAGAGATTAATATTTTGAATTGATTTTATGCATGCACACACTGCTCTTCTTTTTTACACAGGATTATCAGAAAAGGGAAAATGTGCCTTTTTTTGGTTTAGCTTTGCAGGCTGTCTATAGCCATTCTTCTCAAACTGTCAAAAGCAAGTATTTTGCATAGGAATCTAATATAAACACTTTTGTATGTATTTCTATCTGTTATTCACAATGGCAGTTTCTATCCTCTAAACAGCCATGTTTCTTTTCTCAAGTGGGCAGCTTAATGATCCCCAGAAGTGAACTAGCAAGAGTGAGCTCCTTATGTAAGGTAATGAAATCCAACATTTATGTCCAATTTCATTCTCCACAACCTTTCAGTAGTTGTTATACTCAAAAGCATCAATAATGCTTTGTGGTATTCATAAGGAGAATTTGTTTCCTGCCCATGTCTGAGCTTATGTCACATACAGAATGTCATAATTCAACAGTGGGAAAAAAATGATTCACATTTGTTATAGGTGAAACATCAGTTAAACCTTTACAGTACCAGTCAAAAGTTTAGACATATTTAGTCAGTCCAGGGTTTTTCTTTATTTTTACTATTTTCTACATAATAGAATAATAGACCGGTGAAAATCAGGTTGAGAGTACGTCAAGAGTGTGCAAAGCTGTCATCAAGGCAAAGTGTGGCTACTTTGAAGAATCTCAAATATATTTTGATTTAACTCTTTTTTTGGTTACTACACGATTCTATGTGTTATTTCATAGTTTTGATGTCTTCACTATTATTCTACATTGTAGAAAATAGTAAAAATAAAGAAAAACCCTTGAATGAGTAGGTGTGTCCAAACTTTTGACTGGTACTGTATGTGTAACAGGTTAAGTCTTCGTGTTAAAGGGAGGGCTCACTTCATGTTAAAACCGGCCTTGATTTGCGAGCTAAATGAAAATGCCAGCGTTGGTCTAGGGGATGGGAGTTTGCAGCAGTGGCTAATGATTGTGTGTGTGTGAGAGCAAAAAGGACAGAAAGTAACAACCTGAACAAGTTTGTTCATATGATATGAAAACGGATGTATTTATTTCAAAGTTGTCACAACCCTATTTCTTATGATGCGTCAAGCTGAGTTTGAGAGCATACGCACAGTCACTATTCTCTGGGAGTTGCAAATAAATTATGTAAAATGTCACAAGGTCTTCAGTTTGGCCCGTTTTACCGTCACCTGTGTGTATTATACTAGTGCCAAACCAGAACTGTTTAATTGTTTTGCTGTCCAAGCATTATTATTCTATGCTTCAGGGTGCTCATTTTATAAAAAATATTATTGGGTAAAAATAATAAGTACACCAGCTAACGAGGAATACAAGTATTGATTGTTGTTCACAAGATCATGTAGATGTTTTCAAGCCATTTTGTATACTTGTACTCTGAGACTCTTGAACTTGCAATGGTGTTTTGTAATGCTATCAAAGTATGGTGACCTGCACATTTCCCTGTGAAAACGAAGTTCGCCGTCCCTGCTAGAAGTCATTCTCTCTCTCTCTTGAGGTAAACACCAGCTTATGCCATGTAAAAGCCCAAAGTAAAATGGCTTTTGGTGTGCAAGTGCAGAATCATTGCTATAAGGCTTTCTACTTGGTCTCAGAATTGTTTTATTCTAACTTCTAAGCTCCTTCTTCGTAATCATTAGGCCAGGATAGTTAACAAACAAAATGGCAGCCATGTGATCTAACTACCTCATGTAGTCATCCTTTCAGTCAGACTGATGGAATGACCACGTGAGATGGATCCCCTGGTGCTGCTCTCTGCACGTGTTTTGGGGTGAGATTGACATATTTTGGTTTACTTTCACATAGTGTTAGAGGACTGTCTCTGTTCTGGTCTTCGATTGGTCAAACCAGCTTGATCATATCCTAATGATCACTGCATTGCCGTAGATGTACGTACATATAGGGTAACATCCCTGAAGTTTTGATTAATACATGTTTCATGACAACTTTTGACAGAATACCTGTATATTCCTATACTAATTTGTTTTTTTTCTCAAACAAGTTTCACTTAAGGCCTTGCAAAAGGGAGACAGAGAGCCATACAAAAATGTGGGTTTAAATTCAGGAAAACTTAACTGTCAATGCTTTTGAAAATGGATTTCTTTTAAAACAACTATTTTCAGTAATTTTGAATATCAGTTTGATCCTCTTTGATATGAATCATTTTACTGTCTTTTTGTGCATTTGATGAGTAAGACAGTAATTGTTTTATTTTTCTGTTGGTTTGTGTTTGACAAAGATACATGTATTGCATATGTACTTAGAAAGTGTTAATATGTTGTCTGACTAAATATAAATCAATGGGAAAGATTATATGAAAGACCACTTTGTTTTAGAAAATGTGGGTTTTGGGAGGGGATGAAGGACTGGAGTATATTTTGTATAGTGCAACAGAGTTGCCAAAGCAGAGAGAACAGAAGTATTCAAGCAGCCAGTTACATTTACAGTAGCACTTATCCAATTATAGTACCTATTTTTAAATATATTTTGTAATGGTCTAAGCTTTGTATATTGCTGTGAGGATTAACCAGTCATTTAAAAATACATTTAAAAAAAGGTATTTGTGTGAAAGTAATCTACCAGAGAATTTGCACTACCACGTTTCATAATAAATAGGAAAGGAGCTAGGTCTGTACTCCAAGTCTTAGCTGTGAAAGAAATGGTCGTTTTTCACTGCAAACACTAAATACTGACCTGCCTCATTTCCCATTGATTTCAGATTGATTTGTTTTGGTTTACGAACCACAAAACGGCCTACAAGAATCTACAAATATGTTAATTCACTACCTCATACTGGTTGAGAGTCTATTTTCTGTATAAAATACATGCAAATAGTATCTTTAAAGATTGAGGGCAGATCATATTTCACTGGTATATGGCTTTCATTAAAGTCTGTTCTGTTTGTATTTCAGTTCTGTACATGTAATCCAAATGTAAAGAATATATACATTGTCTATTTGTTTACAAAATAGTTTGTATTACTGCTGTCAATGTCAATATTTTCACCAATTTGATTAAATGTTGGACTAAAATGTCTGTAGTTCTGGTTGCTCTAGTTTCACTTCATGACCTCCTAGGTGATTATCAAATGTTTCTCCAGATAAACCTGTTCATAAAATAAAAGCTTTTTCAATCATTTCTCAGGCCTCCAAATTTGTCTTGATGAATGACACATTTTTCTTAACTGTGTTTGTTGGATGACATCAAATACATCAGACATAAAAGTTAACAGGAACTTCAAAGGAAATTACAATTTCCATATCACTGTGTAGTATAAAAATGTTTTGACTCCATCAAACTTTCTGGAGCTGGGAACCTGTTCACCACCTGAGGAAATATTTGAGAAACGACCGTAAGCCTATTCTGTGTTCAACTTCTGAAGGGCTTACGTTGCTAACATAGCTGGTTTTAAGTCACTGTGAGGTCATGGATAGGAGTTATCTGGAGCATGATAACGGATTATAAACCGGGTAGTTTGAGATCTGGATGCTGATTGGCTAAAAATGGTGTTAAAATCAGACAATATACCACAGTATGATGCAAAATGTTTTGTTCACTGTTCTAATTACCTTGGCAACCAGTAAGGCACCTCAGGGGTATGTGGTACAGTATATGGCCAACATACTGTACCACAGCTAAGGTGTGTATGAAGGCACTTCAAGTTGCGTCGTGCTTAACAGCCCTTAGCCGTGGTATATTATTGACCCTATACAACACCACCTCCGTGATTAGGTACATTTTTAATTGGGGTCAACTGTCGCTTTAATATCAGCCAGTTTAGTTATCATAATCCTCATTTGGGCACAACTTATCAAAACCTTTCGCAACGGAAAACAAAAATGAGTCCCTCCCTGTGTCTTTTCTTCCGTTTTGTGCCTAACAAATACAACCCAGGGGTGTCTTTGCTTTCCAATACTCTAAACTACGGGTGTCAAATGTATCCACAGAAGGTGGGTTTTTCCTTTAAATTAAGACCTACACAACCAGGTGATGGGGAGTTCCTTACTGATTAGTGGCCTTAATTTATCAATCAAGTACAAAGGGGGAGCGAAAACACGCAGACACTCGGCCCTCCATGCAATGCGATGGAATTCCCTTTATTTTGAATACATTTTCTCATATCGATAATGCTTTGTTATATTAGGGTTGTCTACTCAGAACCAGTAGCGGTGCGTGGGTAAAATCACTGCGGATGTGATATACCACGCCTTTGTTCCATCACAAAACCGGAGAGCAACCTCTGTCCAGTAACAGACAGTTACATGACCTACTGCATGGTCAAGCAAGTTCATGTTTCCCACATTTTCAGACCACTAAACTACTATTGATTTAGAACCATGGAGTTACCACAAGTCGCAAAGAAAACAGCAGCTGCCTCCACTATAAAAACACTATTTCAATTTCAACGTCATTAAATCACCTCTGCTTAGTCTAATACAGTGACAACTAAATAATACCAAAAACAAATTGGTTCAATCAATGTAAACGAAACATGATGTGGCTGTCCATGGTTCTGATTTCTCTGTGTGTTTGTGCAAGTAAAAAAAACATGTTGACTCACCCTACTTGTAGAGAAACGCCAATGCCATCCTCTCTTCCATGTTGACGAAACGGTCTGTCACTGTCATGCAGTGCACGTTTTCATTTTTTGTTGTCCTAGGGTACCTGGCTAAAATTCTTGCTCGCCTAACTTCCTTTCATGGACAATGTTTAGCTAGTTAACATTAGCCTTCTACATCTAGCTACATATTGAACTTCCATCCTCTCAGGCCAGACGCACAATGTATGAATTAATGGTTGGACCAGAATCGTTAAAATCATTGGCCAGTACGGAGAATTAAGTAAAACCACAAGTCTAAATCCCTATTTCCATCCATGGCTAATTTAGGAAAGGAAGATTTTGGCTAGCTAGCCATCGGAGGACAACTCAACGAGATGCAACAATTCAAGTTCTTCTGTCAATGACGTATGCTCTCGATGGGATTTGATAGGATTGACGCCAAATGAAAGCTGGCTTCTCTTGACACTTTGGTGCGGCAGGACCATACACAGTTCGGGGTCTGTTGGTTCCATCCCCCAGCACCACCGTTCAGTTTAGCTCAAAGCTACCAGACAGCATCAGATAGATGGCCTACACGTAGAGACAGAGGGGTGCTGTTTCACTCGCTCGGATGCTTTCTCCTGTGAGATACATTCAGCCTCTTGTAAACTGAAGGAAAATTATGAAACACAGAGACGAAAGATAAATTATCTTGGAAAGAAATTTGGGCTTCCCTTGGCGTGTGGCTCAGTTGGTAGAGCATGGTGTTTGCAACGCCAGGGTTGTGGGTTCGATTCCCACGGGGGACCAGTACAGAGAATAATTTTTGTTTTTTTAAATGTATGAAATGTATGCATTCACTGCTGTAAGTCGCTCTGGATAAGAACGTCTGCTAAATGACTAAAATGTAAATGTTAAAATGCATCCATGACTACACACCAGTGCTCAGAATAGGTCTATAAAATCCAAGGCATTGAGACATGAAGAAACTAGGACAGATCTGCGAGTTCAATGTTGGTCTTTAATAGATTATCTTCTATACAACCTTGTTCATGATTCATTTGATCAGAAAGAATATACAGGCTCCCAATGGACAGGAAGTAGATGACACAAACAAATTTAGCAACTAAGATGCAAAAAAAAAAATCGGTTAGTATGCTACAATACAAAATGTGATACTTAAAAAATTATACCTTATCAAATGTATTTACAATGTTAATACTCTCCAAAAGAATACAGTTCAGATCTCAGCTTTGAAAATGTATATAAATAACATAAGTACACAGTAAAACATTTTTTACACTCTACTTGTTAAGATTTTAATTTTTTTTAAATTCAGTTAATGAAAACAGTTCAGTTAACTTTCTAGGTTTTTTGAGACAATTTCACCCAGTAGTTTCAATTTTTTAAATAAAAAAAAACGTTTAAATGTGTGTAACCGGGAGTTAAGATGCTCCCACCGCTGTACTGTATTGGTAGGTAAACAGCAGTTGTGTTCTATCTCGTCTAGGGGAATACCAGGTTGCCATGGCAAGGTGCTCACATTTATAGTGATACTCGCTGAAAAATACCCCCTATCATTTAGAGATGAAAGCACCCCACACAGTCAACTCCATTCATTGAGACATTTTAGCAGACGCCCCAGAGCGACTTACAAGAGCAATGAGGGTTAAGTGCCTTGCTCAAGGGCACAACAGATTTTTTATCTAGTCAGATTGTGGATTCAAACCAGCGACCATTGGGTTACTGGGCCAACGCTCTTAACCGCTAGGCTACCAGCCACCCTGTTCCTACAGGCAGTACACAGGAAGAGAAGTTGGACTGCAGTCCAAACCTCAGACCAATTACTTTTTTCCCGAAGATGGAAACATCTTCCAAAGTTTCAACTGATGATAGAAGACACTAAAAGCAGTGGCAGTGCAATTCAATTAACTAAGGACTGTCTGAACAGTGGAATGAGCTTTTATAGCAACAATGCAACACACACACACACACACACACACACACACACACACACACACACACACACACACACACACACACACACACACACACACACACACACCACACACACACACACACACACACACACACTATCTCTCTCTCCCAATAAGCTGCGTGGTCTCTTCAGTTCAGTCCTGGTCCAGGACTACACAAACTCCACATAGTTCTCCGGTATCAGGCCCGTCCTGCCGTCCAGGGTGCCTTCCAGCCAGCCTGGCTCCCTGGAGGAATGAACTGAGGGATGAGAGACAGATGCACATAGCTGAGCTGTTCTCAACCGTTAACCGCCTCTCATGTTATCCAACAGAACATTAGAGAGTCCCCATTTGAAAGCAGAGACCAATATGGTGAGTAGCTACTGACAGCTGGGACAGTGGCACTCTGGTGGTTATGGGAAGAATCAGAGAGGGGGGTGACACACCACTGCATACTTCTTGAGAAGGCGGTATAAGATGAACAAGACCCCAGTGTGCAACTGTGACCCCTAGCAGCATTGATGACCCCTAGCAGCATTGATGACCCCTAGCGGTATTGATGACCCCTAGCAGCATTGATGACCCCTAGCAGCATTGATGACCCCTAGCGGCATTGATGACCGCTAGCAGCATTGATGACCCCTAGCAGTATTGATGACCGCTAGCGGTATTGATGACCCCTAGCGGCATTGATGACCCCTAGCGGCATTGATGACCCCTAGCGGCATTGATGACCCCTAGCGGCATTGATGACCCCTAGCGGTATTGATGACCCCTAGCGGCATTGATGACCCCTAGCGGCATTGATGACCGCTAGCGGCATTGATGACCCCTAGCGGTATTGATGACCCCTAGCGGTATTGATGACCCCTAGCGGCATTGATGACCGCTAGCGGCATTGATGACCGCTAGCGGCATTGATGACCCCTAGCGGCATTGATGACCCCTAGCGGCATTGATGACCCCTAGCGGCATTGATGACCCCTAGCGGCATTGATGACGCCTAGCGGCATTGATGACCCCTAGCGGTATTGATGACCCCTAGCGGCATTGATGACCCCTAGCAACATTGATGACCCCTAGGAGCATTGATGACCCCTAGCGGTATTGATGACCCCTAGCGGTATTGATGACCCCTAGCGGCATTGATGACCCCTAGCGGTATTGATGACCCCTAGCGGCATTGATGACCCCTAGCGGTATTGATGACCCCTAGCGGCATTGATGACCCCTAGCGGCATTGATGACCCCTAGCGGTATTGATGACCCCTAGCAGCATTGATGACCCCTAGCAACATTGATGACCCCTAGCAACATTGATGACCCCTAGCGGCATTGATGACCCCTAGCGGCATTGATGACCCCTAGCAGCATTGATGACCCCTAGCAGCATTGATGACCCCTAGCAGCATTGATGACCCCTAGCAGCATTGATACCCCAAGCCACCATGAAAACATGAAGCGCCATTACACGCTGGCTGTAGATACAATTTACATAAGGGGTCATTGCAATTACATACATTATTGTAAATGTATCAGCCCATAGGTCTGTGTTTTCTATATTTTAAAACAAAAAACCTATCAACAAAATATAGGCACTGAGAATTGACAGGTTACTCAGAGAGTTGACAGGTTGCTCAGAGAGTTGACAGGTCGCTCAGAGTTGACAGGTCGCTCAGAGTTGACAGGTCGCTCAGAGTTGACAGGTCGCTCGGAGAGTTGACAGGTCGCTCGGAGAGTTGACAGGTCGCTCGGAGAGTTGACAGGTCGTTCGGAGAGTTGACAGGTCGCTCGGAGAGTTGACAGGTCGCTCGGAGAGTTGACAGGTCGCTCGGAGAGTTGACAGGTCGCTCGGAGAGTTGACAGGTCACTCAGAGAGTTGACAGGTCACTCAGAGAGTTGACAGGTTACTCAGAGAGTTGACAGGTTGCTCAGAGAGTTGACAGGTTGCTCAGAGAGTTGACAGGTTACTCAGAGAGTTGAGAAGAGAACTTCTGCATATAAATGAGTGTGAAAACTCACTTGTTCTTGACTGACCGTACTGACTATTCAATCCGTATTGCGGAAGTTCAGCATTACAGCGTAATTGACATTTTAAGGCAATCAAATTTCACAGTAAACACTGCATATGTCCGTCCAATTGGAAATGACCTTTACATTTCTATTACGCAATCAGCTTTCCAGACTGAATAAAGGCCCTTGTCTTGTTTGGTAGCTAGGAACTGTAGCTAGGAACTGTATCGAGGAAAGCTTAGGGAAACATTTCCTAGAGCACTATGGACCCTAGGGTGTTCCTCAAATGACATCATTTCCCATACAGAGTGCACTACTTTTCACCAAGGCCCTATTCCCTATATAGTGCACTACTTTTGATGAGGGCCCTATTCCCTATATAGTGCACTACTTTTGACCAGGGCCCTATTCCCTATATAGTGCACTAATTTTGACCAGGGCCCTATTCCCTATATAGTGCACTACTTTTGACCAGGGCCCTATTCCCTATATAGTGCAAAAAATACAAATAAAACAGTTTTGCTTTGTCATTATGTGATATTGTGTGTAGATTGATGAGGGGAAAAAAATATTTAATTAATTTTAGAATAAGGCTGTAACGTAACAAAATGTGGAAAAAGTCAAGGGGTCTGAATACTTTCTGAATGCACTGTATTGTTTTATAATAATAATAGGTCTACCATCCCACATTTTCCCACCCCTAGACCCTACACCCTCTGCACTTATGGGTATCTGAGAGGATTTGACAGGTGCAACCAATCTGGTAGTTGCCCCACCTTGGTCTCTGATGGGCTAGCTGGAAGTTTCACCATATTGTTTATACCAACCAAATCTGTTCAGATATCCACAAGTGCACAGGGCGTAGGGTTTAGGGGTCCATTTGGGATTGGGACACGGTTATTTAAGAGTCACAGTGGTCCGTACTCACCATTTTCAAAGGTGGTCCCTGCGATGAATGAAAGCTCAGAGTGGTGCTCGGCTTTGCAGGCGTAGAGGGCCCTAGCCTGCCTGCCTGGGACGCTACAGAGGGGGAGGGAAAATAACATGTTATAATCCAACTCACTCAGATACCACATTGGGCACTTTGAGTGTCCCACCACTCCTAACTGTCGGGAGCAACGACAGGTGAAGCTCCAACTGTACCAGAGTGTCTCATAACATCATCATTGCTCCCATATCAGTATTTACAATGACAGCCTCGGAACAGGGGCAGAACGACAGATTTTTACCTTGTTAGCTCAGGGATTTGATCTAGCAACCTTTCTGTCACTGGCCCAACACTCTAACCACTAGGCTACCTGCTACCCAAGGTTGCCTTCTTGCTTTACAAGAAGTGTGTCCTTGTAAAGTAAAAAGCAGCAACGAATATGCTATATATCCGACAGATATTTACACAGCTCCCCAAAAAAGGCCCATGGTTATTCTGAACCTGACTAAACCTGACCCAAGGTATTTCTAATCTGGAGTTTCTGTCTAGACCTGACTCAAGGTATTTCTAATCTGGAGTTTCTGTCTAGACCTGACTCAAGGTATTTCTAATCTGGAGTATATCTGTCTAGACCTGACTCAAGGTATTTATAACTTTGAGTATATCTGTCTAGACCTGACTCAAGGTATTTATAACTTTGAGTATATCTGTCTAGACCTGACTCAAGGTATTTCTAATCTGGAGTTTCTGTCTAGACCTGACTCAAGGTATTTATAATCTGGAGTATATCTGTCTAGACCTGACTCAAGGTATTTATAACTTTGAGTATATCTGTCTAGACCTGCCTGAAGGTATTTATAATCTGGAGTATATCTGAATTACCTGGCTACATGCATAACAATTTTTGGAAGTCTGATAGACTGGCTGTATCCTCAATCAACCAATGATGAGCCTGTGATCCACTTTCACACGACTGAGCCAAACTGAGCTGAGCTGTACTGCACTGGATTGGTTACACATCTGCTGTAGTTGCTGGGAAGGAATAAATTAATCTGAGCTAGTATAGTGCAATTCAAATTGGCGTGATAGTATGAACAGGGTAAGCATCTCAGGGTGATCAGGAACTATCTGTCAGTGATCATGCACAGTGGTGGGGGTGGGGCAGAGGGGGTGCAGCAGTGAGGCGGCGCAAAGCTCCAGAATTGGCATTGTGAGTAGGAGGTGCAACCGAAGATGCCGTGTTGGGCGGACGTGGTGACAGACCTGATGGGGGAGGAGTCACTGGAGGTCGAGGAGGCTGGCTGGGGGCTGGAGGGTGCGGAGAACATCGGCCAGGAGGGGGAGCGTGGTGAGGTGGGGCTGGGTGAGGCTGGGCTGAGAGACACACATACACAACATCCATGGTGACTAGACTGTCAGCGACTACATGGAGTGGCTATACTATATCCAGTATCTAGTGGACAGTGGCTCAGTGAGTACAGGGACGTGAGGCAACCCATACAGGCTGCATACAGGCATCAGCTGGAACTAAGCATCAGCTGGAACTAAGCATCAGCTGGAACTAAGCATAAGATAAAACTAAGCATCAACTGGAACTAAGCATCAACTGGAACTAAGCATCAACTGGAACTAAGCATCAGCTGGAACTAAGCATCAGCTGGAACTAAGCATCAGCTGGAACTAAGCATCAGCTGGAACTAAGCATAAGCTAAAACTAAGGATCAGCTGGAACTTGGTTGTTCTTTGTTGGCTTCAGGCGCAAGTAAACAATGGTAATTCCCATTAGACTAGAGTTGTTATAGTTTGATAACATCTGCGATATAATATATCTGATTGTGAAGAAAGATCAGGGTGCATTTTAATTATAGCTCAGTACGTATTGAGTTGGAACTGGTAAGAACGCTAGGTGATTTGTTATTGTGACGACACAGACACATCTTGACTGAATTATCTTGTTATTTGTGATAGATTTGTGTCATTGGTTAGTGACGAAAGGGTGTGAAGAACGTCCATACCTCGTTGGGATACTGGTGCGGCTCTTTTGGTTCAGCCTGGAATCACAATGGAGGAGACTGAGTTAGTCATGCTGCTTCACATTACACTGGAGTGAATAGGTTATTAATGAGGCATGCTGATGCCTACAGTATATTTAATCATGCATAGGGTCATTGTGCCTCTATGTGCTGTTACTTTTAGAAACAGCCATTAGTGACAACAGTGCAACCCATGAATAATACTTTCCACATAGCTAGCTCTGCCTGTTATAACAACCTCCCACAAACTGACTGACCTAATCTGCCACACATGAAATACCCCAAGCTGTTCAGATAAATATTTGTTCCTTTTTTTTTTTGGTTTTAAACCAATCTTATAATCTACATCAGATACACATCTACCTTTGTTTGTCTACCATTTTTAATTCAAAGCAAATGCATCTTATTCTTTCAACACCGCGGCATATATCTCTGCCATTCCCCTGCCTAGCAGCGAATCTCTGCTCCTCCTCCCAGAGTGGCACGCTTCGCCTGAGCTGGCTTAATGAAACTGATCCCACGTTTCTTTCACATCGTCCATCAATCTTGACAACATCATTCAATTACAGTGCGCCAGGCCCAGAGAGCTTTATCAGATGGGGTATCAACACTGCCAGACTAAATAAAGATTACCGTATTACGCCTAGTCTGCTACCCCCCCATGGTTACTAAACTGCCTGTAGGCCAAATGTAACGCAGAATATTACTGGTCAGGGCAGGGGGCCTTGTTGCATTAATGGAGAGAACACAGGCAGGGCATGCGAAATGTCAACACAGTTCTCCTGCAACAGCGTAATCAAATTAAGATCGTAGTGTTTTCCACTACGTCTCCAACAATTCCACATTGTAAGAAGGAAAGTCACCTGAGCAGCATAATTATGAGTAAATCATATTTGTACTCACAAAGCCTGTAATAACTGTATTACTATGTCATCTGTCTGTTTACGATGTCTGAATGGCTCTTAGCATATTGTTGGTGCGTTTCTCAACCTTTGGAAATACTTCATGTGCCTGAGAATTCTAATTCCATCTGGTTTGTGTTCTTGTCTGCAAAGGGTCAGCTGAATTTAGTACCTCTCTCATTAGAACAATAGGCTACAGATCCGTCACCAATCCATAACTATCATATTGCTGTCCGTGCCTTGTTTTTATGACCTGCTCCCTTCGCTAACCAAGGTTATAGAATCCTGACCTGAGACAATCAATTCTACAGTTCTGCCAGTCCCCAGAAGTGGATTAACCGGTCCAAGGCTACTTTCTGCTATTTACAATTCTTGAGAGAGACAGCTCTACTGAGAGAGAGGAGAGAGAGAGACAGAGAGAGAGAGACAGAGAGAGAGAAAGAGAGGGATGGAGAGAGCGTTAGCTCCTCGAGAGACTGTAGTCGCAGCAGAACTCGCTTCGACTGGCCCTGTTGAGTGATGCCTCTTTGTACAACTGGGTCACTAGGAGAAATGGAAATATTTTGATGACACGTTTTCAAGAACATTTTTGAGGTCTGAGTCACCAGGGATTCTAGTCTTGTGTGTTTTTCTCAGTAGTAATTCAGCCCTGTGCTACACCGCACCCTTCTAATAAAACAGAATAGGAAGAAACGATAACAGCTGAGATCCGCAGAGGAAAAGACTGACCCTGCCATGGGGTCATCACTGAGGCCAAGCAAAGGACCTGTAAGTTCCGACTTAACCAAAACAAACAGATGGAACTTTGAAGGGTTTTGTGTTAAATCATAATTTCACCATCTGATAAAACTACAAAGACAGAGAAGACCGAAACGAAACTCAAGGTTAGTAAAAGTCGTATTACTTTCAGAGGCAGTTTTGGATGGCGTGAAATTATGCCTCTTTACTGATGGGGGTCAAGGTCTTCCTAGAACTTGTAAGTGGTACCAGGGTTACTATTATGAGCTGTGATACTGTTAAACAGCTTATCAGACATACACTGAGTGTATAAAACATTAAGAACACCTTCCTAATATTGAGTTGCACCCCCTTTTGCCCTCAGAGCAGACTCCATTAGTTGGGGCATGAACTCTACAAGGTGTCAAAAACATTCCACATGGATGCTGGCCCATGGTGACTATAATGCTTCTGACAGTTGTGACAAGTTGGCTGGATGTCCTTTGGGTGGTGGACCATTCTTGATACACACAGGAAACTGTGTGAAAAACCGAGCAGCGTTGCTTGTCACAAACCGCTGCGCCAAGCACCTACAATCATACCCTGTCTTGCCCATTCACCCTCGGAATGGCACACATACACAATCAATGTCTCAATTATCTCAAGGCTTAAAAATCCTTCTTTGACCTGTCCTCCCCTTCATCTACACTGATTGAAGTGGATTTGTTAACAACTTACATCAAGAAGGGATCATAGACTGTCACCTGGTGACAGTCTATCTCATGGAAAGAGCAGGTGTTCCTAATGTTTTGTTCACTCAGTGTAAAGGTGCCAGGGTCTCTGTCTCCATTCCGAAAATAACAAATCCTAACTTTTGTCATGACGTTGGCCTGTGGGTAAGGTTTATGACCCCCCCCCCCATAAATACCTTTCCCCCTTCCCCTCTCTTACTGACCCTACTGAAGGACTGCTGTCCTGTTAAATATAGAGAGTCTGGGAACATCAAACAAATGGGGTTATCAGAGTCACATGGAATTGTTATGCAATTGAAATGTTTGATATTGAAATTGTTTGTTAGGAGATTAAATGTAATTTTAGCTTCCAAATGAGAGAATTGGGTTTTCATAAGGAAAGTGCCCTGCTCGATCAGTGGTCCAACCCTGTGAAGAGACAAGGGTTATAAACGATGAAACACCTCCCTTCCCCCTCTCCACTATATAACCCTTTGACGAAAAGACATTCACGTAGTTCCAGTATGGGAGGCCTGCAGCCTCTACATTAGAAGGACACACATGTCAACTAAGCCAACCTCGGCGTGAGCTATGGTATGAACTGGTATGAACTTTGAGCTTATTCACTACAGAAGTGCTACTTCCTAGCCGTTGAGTTAGCAGCGGCCGCTGTAACGTGGGCTAGGAAAGGACGGACGACGGATCCAGTCTAACAGACGGACGAAGATACCACCACGTATCCAATTGACCACCAGAGACATTCTTCCGAGTAACAGGAAGATCTGTTGGCCAACACGGCCAGCATCTACGACCAATCTACCGAAGCGCAGCTCAGAGTAAATATTTATTGCATTTTCCTTTTCCAAATGGGCGGTAATTTAGAATGCATAAGATAATGTATTTACGATAGCATAGCTGCTGTTTCTCTGTTCCTAAATCTTCCCGCTCTTTCATTCAAGCCCAACCCCCTTTCCTTTGTGTAACCAGCCGTCATATCTGTTCCGTCTACCAGGACGTTTTCTGTATGACGACATTGTATTCTGTGTATTTGTAATTCTGTGTGATTAGTTAGGTATTTAGTAAATAAATAATTAAACCCAATTTTGTATTGCTGATTCAACTTGTTAGCCAGGGTTCGTGAAGATAGCCAAGAACTTACAACTTTCATTATGAGACTGAAAATAAAACAAGGGTTAATATTGACTGCTATCGATGTAAAATATTACAAAGTATTTTAAGAGTTTATTCGGAAGATAACAGCTCTATACACGTTCTTCCGTGGTGCCCCGACTTTCTAGTTAATTACATTTACATGATTAGCTTAATCAGGTCATATTAATTACAGAGAAATCATTTTACAAGTTAGCATGTCATATCACTTAATCCGGCATAGCCAAAGACACGACACTTTTATATAAGTGTTATTTTAAGTCAAACAAGTGCTGTGTTAAAATAACTTGTATGCCTGTTCGTGGAGCAAACGGTTCACTTTCTAACATCCTGGCTAATCTGAGGAAGTCTTTAGATGGTAGTGGTGGCTATGATTGGCTAATGGCTAGGTTGTCCCAGACAGGACCACTGTCACTTGACATGTCTGAATGGGGGCCTGCCAGCCACTGTGTACAAGCCAGCTATTAACAACCAGAACGTTCTACAAGCTGAAACCAATAGGCTAGCATTGGGGTGGCAAGTAGCCTAGTGGTTAGAGCGTTGGGCCAGTAACTGAAAGGTTGCTAGATTAAATCCCCGAGCTGACAAGTTAAAAATCTGTTGTTCTGCCCCTGAACAAGGCAGTTAGCCTAGGAACAGTGGGTTGTCATTGTAAAAAAGAATTTGTTCTTAACTGACTTGCCTAATAAAAAAAATGTAATGAAACCAAGTCACTGTACAGGCTAGCATTGAATGAAACCAAGTCACTGTACAGGCTAGCATTGAATGAAACCAAGTCTCTGTACAGGCTAGCATTGAATGAAACCAAGTCTCTGTACAGGCTAGCATTGCATGAAACCAAGTCTCTGTACAGGCTAGCATTGAATGAAACCAAGTCGCTGTACAGGCTAGCATTGAATGAAACCAAGTCTCTGTACAGGCTAGCATTGAATGAAACCAAGTCTCTGTACAGGCTAGCATTGAATGAAACCAAGTCTCTGTACAGGCTAGCATTGAATGAAACCAAGTCTCTGTACAGGCTAGCATTGAATGAAACCAAGTCTCTGTACAGGCTAGCATTGAATGAAACCAAGTCTCTGTACAGGCTAGCATTGAATGAAACCAAGTCTCTGTACAGGCTAGCATTGAATGAAACCAAGTCTCTGTACAGGCTAGCATTGAATGAAACCAAGTCTCTGTACAGGCTAGCATTGAATGAAACCAAGTCTCTGTACAGGCTAGCATTGAATGAAACCAAGTCTCTGTACAGGCTAGCATTGAATGAAACCAAGTCTCTGTACAGGCTAGCATTGAATGAAACCAAGTCTCTGTACAGGCTAGCATTGAATGAAACCAAGTCTCTGTACAGGCTAGCATTGCATGAAACCAAGTCTCTGTACAGGCTAGCATTGAATGAAACCAAGTCTCTGTACAGGCTAGCATTGAATGAAACCAAGTCTCTGTACAGGCTAGCATTGAATGAAACCAAGTCTCTGTACAGGCTAGCATTGAATGAAACCAAGTCTCTGTACAGGCTAGCAATGAATGAAACCAAGTCTCTGTACAGGCTAGCATTGAATGAAACCAAGTCTCTGTACAGGCTAGCATTGAATGAAACCAAGTCTCTGTACAGGCTAGCATTGAATGAAACCAAGTCTCTGTACAGGCTAGCATTGAATGAAACCAAGTCTCTGTACAGGCTAGCATTGAATGAAACCAAGTCTCTGTACAGGCTAGCATTGAATGAAACCAAGTCTCTGTACAGGCTAGCATTGAATGAAACCAAGTCTCTGTACAGGCTAGCATTGAATGAAACCAAGTCTCTGTACAGGCTAGCATTAAACCAGTTGAACAAGGTTCCAGTTGTTATGTGAGAGCCAGAACGTCTCCCCTGCTTCCCCCTGAGAGTTCTGCTCTCCCTCGCTCCCAAACACCTTTCAGATAATCAGCACGGGGAGTTAAATAAACACTTGTAACATGAGTCAGTTTTCTGCTGTAAAAAAGCCGCAACACTGTTAAAATCTGACCTTCAACTAATAAAACATAGTTGGTCCATGACAAGCCCATTGATGACTTAGTCAGCTGTTTTATGGCCTTTCACTGCATGTCAGTACTGAGTGGATGAACTCTTGGCTTACCAAACCACTGTATTTGCTTTCTGAGAGGAAATCTTGCTTTTAACCATTTTTTAAAAGCTAAATAACTGGTTGTTGTCAAACCATCAAATTGCTTGTGAAGGTTTGATTCAAAGAAAACTCCTAAAAGGGTCGTTTGCGGTGGCATTTGGGCATGGCATTTTGGAGTACTTATTTTTCTAGATTTGTATTTATTTAAATGTATTTGGGTCCATTTTCCCATTCAAAAACAATGAATATGCCATTTTGATAACATTATGACACCAGTAGGAGTAGTAACACCAATGAGAAATGTTTGGTTATTTAGCATTTTTTTAATCGAGGTAACAGATGCTCAAATCTAAGGTCATTAACCCTTTTAAAATGATTTACTAAAGTGATATAATTAATTATTTTGCTCACAACGTAATTTCCTTCATTTAAATTGACTAAAACTAAGTGACACTTTGGATTCAAACTCACCACATGATCAATGGAATCCTCAAATAAACCATTTTGTGAATGCACCCACAGATTGTTTTGAGGAGATGGGAAACTCCATTGGAATTGTATTAACGCCCATTGTGTATATTGCCCATGCGTCGTCAATGGGCCGTACAGTTCATTCTGGGACAAGGAAAGCTCTCCTTCAAGGAGTGAATGCGAGTCAATTGTGCGCAAGCTCAAAAACCGAACATCAGCATGACATTTCGTGAACAAGGAGAACAACATTACAAATATTTTCTGAGATGTGAGATTATTAACTTGTTTTCTGTAATATCGTATAGCTTTGGAATTGTGACATTACATACTTTTGAGGAAAATAGGCAGGTTTCTCGACTCATACCCTGACTTTGAGAAGGGGTTGCGTGACGATGAGCTTAGCAACTGCGTGACACGGCATGACAATGTGAATGTGATTGGCCAACAGTCTGCTGGGTGGGGGGGCGTTATACATTTCTCCATTCATTGCCCAATGGGATTCCTATCTCCTCCGTTCTCTAATATCTCTGATGCACTATTTTGTGAATGAGCCATGTTGTGAATGAGCCATGTTGTGAATGCGCCATGTTGTCGTTAAAACTACGATCCATTTTGACCCATTATCAGACCCCTGTTCAGGATTGCTGCTAGTGTCAGTGGAGAAACATACTGACAACACGCTGTCTCTCTCTCCATCTCTTGTCCTACATTTTATATTGGAGGGAATTAAGTGTGTTCCAAAAGGCCATCAGCTTGTGGCTCAAAATCAATTTGTTATTCAATCTGCTGTGTCCACTTCCTGTTCTGAGAGAGAGAGGGGGGGATTAAGGGGGGAGAGAGGGGGGGGGGGGGAAGAGAGAGAGTGAAAGGGATAGAGAGCGAGGGAGGGAGGGACAGAGAGAGAGGGGGGAAGAGGGAGAAAGAGAGAGGGAGGGAGAGAGAGAGGGGACGGGGAGAAAGAGAGAGGGAGGGAGCGAAAGACAGAGACAGAGACAGAGACAGTGACAGAGAGAGAGAAGTGCAGGGAGAACAGGAGAGGGAGGAAGAGACAGAGAGAGAGGAGGGAGGGAGAGAGAGGGAGAAAGAGATAGAGAGACAGAGACAGAGAGAGAGTGGGAGAGTGATAGAGAGAAAGAGGGAGAGAGAGGAGGGAGAGAGAGGATCACACTGCAAATGGACCCATTCTCCTCAGTGCCAACACCTCCAAACATGACCTTAAGGGCAAGAAAACACATGAGAACAGAGCTCTGAAGATGAGACATAATCAGTGGGAGAGCAAGCGCGAAAGAACAAGTATGAGAGAGACAGAATTGAGTATAGCCAATCTTCTGTGGTTTTGGAGAGGCAGCCTTAAAGAACACATCTCGCTTCTCCCAGTGAGTTAAATTACTTTTGTCAACCCTCAAGAGATTTCACAAGGTAAGATCATATTCCATCAAAGATGTCTTCTATCAGCACTCGGGGAGTATTATGTCAACGCAGAGAAATAGACAGAGAGGAGGGTGAAGAAAGAGACAGAGAGGAGGGTGAAGAAAGAGACAGAGAGGAGGGTGAAGAAAGAGACAGAGAGGAGGGTGAAGAAAGAGACAGAGAGGAGGGTGAAGAAAGAGACAGAGAGGAGGGTGAAGAAAGAGACAGAGAGGAGGGTGAAGAAAGAGACAGAGAGGAGGGTGAAGAAAGAGACAGAGAGGAGGGTGAAGAAAGAGACAGAGAGGAGGGTGAAGAAAGAGACAGAGAGTACAGTGAAGAAAGAGAGTGTGTGTGCGTGCAAATGCGTTTGCAGGCTTGCTTATGTACGTGTACTCACAGTGAGTTTGGGCGGCTCTGTGAGTTCTGCCTGGCAGTCAGACCCCTGTCCTGGTCCCCGTCAGTGCTGGTCAGGCTGTTGCGTGGGGTCCAGCTGTGGCCGTGGCTGCCGCTGCTGTTATGGTTGACCGCTGCTGAGGAGGAGGAGGGGGTGGCTGAAGGGTTGTTGTGGGGGGCCTTGGCCTGGGCTGGCTGGGGCTGCTGGAGCTCTGGAGCTGAGTTCACCACCACACTGTTCCTCTCGTCAACTACATAACAGCAGGAAGAAGATGTATATGTTACACTAACCACTTGAGTCGGTGAGGAGGATATTTCAAATTGGTGATCAATGTGTCAGCCGCTAACGCAAATGCTCTCAATAGATTGTTTTTTACATTTGAAAAGGAGAAGAAAGTCATTTAAATTAAGAAGGATGAACAAATCTCAGGCAATTTGGATGTCTCCTGTCCTGACTGACACTGAACATTTAGGAAGGGTGTGTGGGATGAAGAGAGACTGTTGTGCCCACCTTTCTGGGAGTGTGTGGGTGTGTGGAAGAGGGTGAGGGGTCTCTCGCTGCAGGACGGGGCCTTGCTCTCCGTGCTCCTCCTCCGCGGCTGCAGGTTGAGCTGTAGGTTAACCGGGCCACCTCCCGGAACTGGCATGTCCTTGAATATCTGCACAAACAGCACTGGCACAATCAACCTTCCCATTCTGTACACTGACTACAGGTACACACCCATGGCTAAATGAACTTACTCACACAACTATACATTTAGTTTGACAATGAAATTGTAGGGCCTTTGTGAGAAGAGAGGAAATGGTATTACAATTTACAGATACACTACATGACCTAAAGTATGTGGACACCTGCTTGTCGAACATCTCAATCAGAAATTATGGCCATTAATATGGAGTTGGTCCCCCCTTTGCTGCCATAACAGCCTCCACTCTTCTGGGAAGGCTTTCCACTAGATGTTGGAACATTGTTGCAGGGACTTCCCTTCAGCCACAAGAGCATTAGTGAGGTTGGGCACTGATGTTGGGCGATTAGGCCTGGCTCGCAGTCGGCGTTCCAACTCATCCCAAACGCGTTCGATTGGGTTGAGGTCATGGCTCTGTGCAGGCCAGGAAAGTTCTTTCACACCGATCTCGACAAATCATTTCTGTATGGGCCTCGCTTTGTGCACGGGGCATGTCATGCTGAAACAAGAAAAGGCCTTCCCCAAACTGCCACAAAATTGGAAGCACAGATTCATCTAGAATGTCATTGTATGCCGTAGTGTTAAGATTTCCCTTCACTGGACCTAAGGGGCCTAGCCCGAACCATGAAAAACAGCCCCAGACCATTATTCCTCCTCCTCCACCAAACTTTACAGTTGGCACTATGCATTCGGGCAGGTATCATTCTCCTGGCTCATCCAAACCCAGATTCGTCCGTCGAACTGCCAGATGGTGAAGCATGATTCATCACTCTAGAGAACATGTTTCCACTGCTCCGGTGTCCAATGGCGGCGAGCTTTACACCACTCCAGCCAAAGCTTGGCATTGCGCATGGTGATCTTAGGCTTGTGTGTGGCTGCTTGGCCATGGAAACACATTTCATGAAGCTCCCGGCAAACAGTTCTTGTGCTGACGTTGCTTCCAGAGGCAGTTTGGAACTCGGTAGTGAGTGTTGCAACCAGGGAGAGACAATTTATGCGCGCCACGCGCATCAGCACTCGGTGGTCCCGTTCTGTGAGCTTGTGTGGCCCTACCACTTCGCGGCTGAGCCGTTGTTGCTCCTAGACTTTTCCACTTCACAATAACATCACTTACAGTTGACCGGGGAAGCTGCTAGCAGGGCAGAAATTTGACTAACTGACTTGGAAAGGTGGCATCCTACACTATATATACAGAAGTATGTGGACACCCCTTTCAAATTAGTGGATTCGGCTATTTCAGCCACACCCATTGCTAACAGGTGTATACAATCGAGCACACAGCCATGCAATCTCCATAGACAAACATTGGCAGTAGAATGGCCTTACTGAAGAGCTCAGTGACTTTCAACGTGGCACTGTCATAGGAAGTCCATGATTTTGGAATGAGATGTTCGACGAGTCGATGTCCATATACTTTTGGGGATGTAGTGTATGACGGTGCCAAGTTGAAAGTCACTGAGCTCTTCAGTAAGGGAGGAGATGTCCACATACTTAATACCATGCCACTCTCATAATGCTTCAGTTATTCAGAAATGTTATCAGCATTGTGACAAGGATGCTTAGCTTCCCAACACTGTGTCTGGCAGCCTCCATTCCTCTGACAACATTTCTCTCATTCCATTCAGATAATTAAATCAAAAGTCTGGGGCAGATGAATCTCAGAATCAATTGCTGCTCAAGTAAACGTGGATCATTAGTTTTCACAGACACAGTGATAAATACTCCTCTACCCTGGCTAACCAGATTACAGTTAACACTTATCTCTCCCTCCTTCCCCCCCTCCAACGGCCCCATTATCGGCCAGGGGCCAATGTGGGACTTGGAGACTAACCCTGTCATCCAGGTAAGAGAGATAAGATAAGGTGTTGGATTGTGTTGAACAGAACTTCTCTCTCAGAAACCCCTCACTGACTGACTCACCCTCTCGTGGTTCTCGATCAGGATCTCCACCACGATGTTCTGGAACTTGATGTCCATGATGGCGGCCACAGTCTCTTCCTGAGGCCTCAGCAGAGTGGGGCCGAACACCACCCCCAGGTTGGCCACAGTCATCAGGTTCTGCTGGTGGTGACTGGCCACACTGGGGAGGTCATGAGGTAAGGGGAGCAAGGAAAGATGTGTGAGAGACTTTACATTTACATTTGAGTATTTTAGCAGCCACTCTTATCCAGAGTGACTTACATGAGCAGTTAGAGTTAAATGCCTTGCTCAAGGGTACATCGCCCAATTTTTCACCTACTCAGCTCGGGGATTCGAACCAGCAACCTTTCTGTTATTGGTCCAATGTTCTTAACCGCTAGGCTACCTGCCGCACTTTAAAGATGTGTCCTGCTAGTATGCTATAAAAGAATAGGGTTCCATTTGGGATGCAGTATAATTCATTGATTAATTGCGACACATCTCACTAATGCCAGCCGGCTGGTATTCATATTGAGGGCACACATTTTTCCCAATCAAATTAAATCACAAATGGGAGTTTTGCACTGCTGATATCAGCTAAACTCCATAAAT
Source organism: Salmo salar (assembly GCF_965601325.2). Classification (NCBI taxonomy): domain Eukaryota; kingdom Metazoa; phylum Chordata; class Actinopteri; order Salmoniformes; family Salmonidae; genus Salmo; species Salmo salar. The sequence goes on along the minus strand of NC_138294.1, from coordinate 82,535,796 downwards.
GAAAAATACAATTCTCTTTGGCCCTGTCCAGTGTTAGTGTTGCATGGTGTTGCTACTTTCTGAGTGACAAACACTGCTGGGTCGTTCCATGAAATGACTGCCTTTTGTGTACCTTTGATTTTTTAAATAGAGATTGTGCACCAATATTGAATTTTAAAAGGCTGTTATATTAAATGAAGCGCCCTTTAATATAGGCCACAAGGAAAATTCAATAAATCAGATTTTTTATGAATATGAATAAAGGCTTGCTAAAGTGCCAAAATTCTGCATTTTCACATGTCCCTCCGTGCACCCCGTGTCACTTCTAGGAAGATTTTAACCCACATAATTCAGCCTTAGTTATTTTGTTGCTTCGACAGTCATTTCTGAAGATCATTATTTATTTCATGCGGTTAGTGATTCATTTAGGTCTGTCCCTCATTTTAAGGTCAACCCTGTTACCTGAACTGAAATCTTATTTTAATATGGTGGAACTTTAAACATCTAACATTAAACATCTAACATTAAACATCGAACAGTCATCTAATTTAAACATCTAACATTAAACATCTAACATTAAACATCTAATTTAAACATCTAACATTAAACATCTAACATTAAACATCTAACATTAAACATCTAATAGTCATCTAATTTAAACATCTAACATTAAACATCTAATAGTCATCTAATTTAAACATCTAACATTAAACATCTAACATTAAACATCTAATTTAAACATCTAACATTAAACATCTAATAGTCATCTAATTTAAACATCTACCATTAAACATCTAATAGTCATCTAATTTAAACATCTACCATTAAACATCTAATAGTCATCTAATTTAAACATCTAACATTAAACATCTAATAGTCATCTAATTTAAACATCTAACATTAAACATCTAACATTAAACATCTAATAGTCATCTAATTTAAACATCTAACATTAAACATCTAATAGTCATCTAATTTAAACATCTAACATTAAACATCTAATAGTCATCTAATTTAAACATCTAATAGTCATCTAATTTAAACATCTAACATTAAACATCTACCATTAAAAATCTAATAGTCATCTAATTTAAACATCTAACATTAAACATCTAATAGTCATCTAATTTAAACATCTAACATTAAACATCTACCATTAAACATCTAATAGTCATCTAATTTAAACATCTAACATTAAACATCTAATAGTCATCTAATTTAAACATCTAACATTAAACATCTAATAGTCATCTAATTTAAACATCTAACATTAAACATCTAACATTAAACATCTAATAGTCAAATCATAGAGTAAAAGCAGTTTGTCATTTGTCTGGTGTTTTGTGATGGAAAACTGAGCAGGTCGAGCATAACACGTCAACCCTGTTACCCAATAGATAGACAGGCTTGAAAATGTTTGAACAATTTAAAAAATGTTGTGAAGTTTGCATTCAATGGCCCCTCCCTGTTGCACACAAGCTTCCGTTCCCCCTGTCACGCTGGGGATTTCTGGGTGATTTAAGAAGAAATCGTCAACCATGTTACTTTATTTGGCACTTAAAGGCCCAATGCAGCAGTTTTTATATCAATATCATAGAATTTATGTGTAACAATTAAGTACCTTACTGTAATAGATTTCCATTAAAATGGGCATAAATAGCTTTAAAGCAAAAAACTATTTCTCAAGCAAGAATTCTGCTAGTAGTGTCTGGCAGTTGTCTGAGTGGGGAGGGAAAAACTGGCAGAGGGGTTTGGTACTCTCTTTGTTATTGGTCTATTAACCAATTTACCGTATGGTGATGTCACCATAGAAATTCGAAAAACACTGTCATTAAGTTAAATATAAACCATGACGACCGGTTTAGGATTACCAATAATCCTCTCTCAGCATGCTGGACAACAATAAATAGCGTAAGAGTTTTAACTTTGCTGTCTGCCTCTGATAGTAACCAATCGTCACTTTGACATACAGTGAGGGAAAAAAGTATTTGATCCCCTGCTGATTTTGTACGTTTGCCCACTGACAAAGAAATGATCAGTCTATAATTTGAATGGTAGGTTTATTTGAACTGGAATACCCATCCACAACCCATTTTCAATGCCCTGGCTGAGGGAAGGAGGTTCTCACCCAAGATTTGATGGTACATGGTCCCGTCCATCGTCCCTTTGATGCGGTGAAGTTGTCCTGTCCCCTTAGCAGAAAAACACCCCCAAAGCATAATGTTTCCACCTCCATGTTTGACGGTGGGGATGGTGTTCTTGGGTTCTTAGGCAGCATTCCTCCTCCTCCGAACACGGCGAGTTGAGTTGATGCCAAAGTGCTCCATTTTGGTCTCATCTGACCACAACACTTTCACCCAGTTGTCCTCTGAATCATTCAGATGTTCATTGGCAAACTTCAGATGGGCATGTATATGTGCTTTCTTGCTTTCTTGCTGCAGGATTTCATTCCTTCACGTCGTAGTGTGTTACCAATTGTTTTCTTGGTGACTATAGTCCCAGCTGCCTTGAGATCATTGACAAGATCTTCCCGTGTAGTGCTGGGCTTAGTCCTCACCGTTGTCATGATCATTGCAACTCCACGAGGTGAGATCTTGCATGGAGCCCCAGGCAGAGGGAGATTGACAGTTCTTTTGTGTTTCTTCCATTTGCGAATAATCGCACCAACTGTTGTCACCTTCTCACCAAGCTGCTTGGCGATGGTCTTGTAGCCCATTCCAGCCTTGTGTAGGTGTACAATCTTGTCCCTGACATCCTTGGAGAGCTCTTTGGTCTTGGCCATGGTGGAGAGTTTGGAATCTGATTGATTGATTGCTTCTGTGGACAGGTGTCTTTTATACAGGTAACAAGCTGAGATTAGGAGTACTCCCTTCAAGAGTGTGCTCCTAATCTCAGCTCGTTACCTGTATAAAAGACACCTGGGAGCCAGAAATCTTTCTGATTGAGAGGGGGTCAAATACTTATTTCCCTCATTAAAATGCAAATCAATTTATAAAATTATTGACATGCGTTTTTCTGGATTATTTTGCTGTTATTCTGTCTCTCACTGTTCAAATAAACCTACCATTAAAATTATAGACTGATCATTTCTTTGTCAGTGGGCAAACGTACAAAATCAGCAGGGGATCAAATACGTTTTTCCCTCACTGTAGTACTGAGAAAGACAGATGGCAAACTGCACCGCCTCCATTGCACAACAATACCCAGAAGAACAGGATGAGTCTGGTCACCAAACTAATGACGTGTTTTTCAGTGGTAGTGTAGGAGGAAGACAGGGGAAAGCTAGGAGCCATTACTGGTGTCAACACTACAGTCCTGAGTTCATTACTAAGCCAATCCTCTTACGGGCCTGGGTGGATGTGGTAGTGGCTTTCGGCATGGGTGGGAGATTTGTCTGCATCCAAAATGGACCCCCTATTCCCTAAATAGTGCACTATATAAGGAATAGGGTGCATTTGGGAGTCAGTTGTGGTCATGGCCGTCAGCGCGGTACAGTCAGGAGGATTTGTAAAACAGTACATGGGAGACCCCAGGGGAGTGGGCCTAAACCAAACCTACTTTGCCAAGTGTTTCGTAAGCAAATCCAGCATCTGCCGGTTCTTCTCTGGGAGCCAGTGGACGATGCTATGGATCTCTGTGATCCTCGCCTCCTGATTGTCACGTTCTAGAGAGAGAAGAGAGAGAGGGAGAGAGAGAGAGAGAGAAGAGAAAAGAGAAAGAAGAGAGACAAGAGAAGAAAGCGAAGCGAGAGAAAAAATATAGAGAAGAGAGGAGAGAGGAGAGAGAGAATAGAAAAAAAGAGAGAGAAGAGATAGAGAGAGAGAGAGAGAGTGAGAGAGAGAGAATAGAAAAAAAGAGAGAGAAGAGATAGAGAGAGAGAGAGAGAGAGAGAGATGGTAAGGTGAGGTAAGGACACTGTCTAAATAACAGTAACAACGTCATGTAGAACACTCAGATGTGTTTCTAGACATCATACTACCCAAAACATCCATTTCCTCAGAATCCCTAATAAGGATTTCCAGCTATTGCCATTATCACAACAACAGTGTTGCATTTACCAGAAGACTGGTGAAAATAATAATGTAATACCTGCCCTTGGTTCAATCTCCTTTCAACCCACATGAAGAAATACTACAGTTTACTGTAGAATACTACACTACACCACAGTGTACAGTAGTATCCCTCGATTATGTGTAGTACTTACTGTATAATGTTGTGGTATAGTGTAGAATAGAATAGTAAATACTATAGTATTATCCGGAAAAGAAACTGTAGTAAATACTGCAGTAATGTCTGCAAAAATACCACAGTCCGCAAAACCACTACAGTTTTTTTTAAACTCTATTAAATACTACAGTATTTATTTTGCATATACCCTGTCCATTCCCCTCCCCCCGTATCCCAATTTATGGCACCCATAAGTGAGAAACCTACATGCTAAGTATACACCATATATTATGTTCTCTACAGGTTATAGAAAAGAGCAGAAGCTCTGAACTCTCTGTTCAGACCTACCTACCGACAGGTTATGGAAAACCTTTTAAAAACCTGCTCTTTTAGTATTTCTCCAGTAGGTTTCCTCAAGGAGAAAGCCTCCAGTTCTATGCCAAAGACAATAAAACAAAAACACTATAAATTCACTAAAACGATGTGCGCGCTTCCATGCAGCAGAATCAGCCTGGTGTTGTGGTTCTGGATGGCCAGACTACTAGCATGAATGACAACACACTGCCATGTGGGGAATCGTAAGGGGCTTGTTTCAGCTAGCTTCATCTTATTGATACCATCTTGATTTGAGCGGTTTTGACGGATTTCATGTCAATGCTAATATGGCTCAAATTCGCTAGCTAGCAAACCAACAAATGTAACAATGTATTTGAGAGACAACAAGTAGTCATTGTGCAAATGTATTTATGTTTTCAATAAACATTGGAGACAAAATATAGCTTACATGTTGTCAACAATCTAAGCCAACCTCATTTGTTTTGCCCCATGTTTAGGGCATGCTGTTTTTGTTCCTAATGAACCAACTAGTCTATAGTAAATACTACAGTAATGTCTGAATAAAAACACTACAGTAAATATTACAGTATACTACAATCAGCAAAAAACACTACATGCATCACTATAGTATATACTACCGTTTACTTTTACAACAGTTTTTATACTATAGTTACTGTAAATACTACAGTAAATGCTACAGTAAATACTACAGTATACTACAATAAATGCTACAATATACTACAGTAAATACTGCAAAAACACTACAGTGAATACTATAGTATTTATACCATAGTATACTATAGTATTTTTTCATGTGGGAACTGCACACACATACTATATACTATACTTAAGCAATAAGGCACCGAGGGGGTTTGTGGTATATGGCTAATATACCACGGCTAAGGGCTATTCTTAAGCACAATGCAAAACGGAGTGCCTGGACACAGCCCTTAGCCGTGGTATATTGGCCATATACCACAAACCTCTGAGGTGCCTTATTGCCATTATAAACTGGTTACCAACGTAATTAGAGCAGTAAAAATGCATGTTTTGTCATACCCGTGGTATACCCGTGGTCTGATATACCACGGCTGTCAGCCAATCAGCATGCAGGGCTCGAACCACTCAGTTTATAATGCTGTTTTTATAGCTTACCACAAGAGCTTATCATACTATATGTTATGAAAGCATTGATTACCTGGAGAGGCAAATATACTATAGTAATACAGCCGGCAGTTATCCCTACTTTCCGTCATTATACTCCATTACCTTGAGAGAGGTTTGCCTCAGAGCACCTTAACTACTGAACTCTACAGAAGTCCTATTCTCACAATACCAGTCAACACTGTACAACAGCTGGAGATGAGGCTACCTGTCTCCTTCTCCTTCTGTCTTCAGGCCAGGGGCAGGGCTGCCCAATTCGGTTCCAATACAGTTGGTTACCTTTCAAATACTTTGAGTGTCATTTCCCCTCCTGGAGTACCATATGGTGCTATTAGATTGGGTCCATTGTGCCGGTCAGACAACCTCAATCAAGCGTAGATGATTTTCGAAGTACATATATATTTTAAAGAAGACAAATGCTATTTGAACCAAGATCTACAGGTCTGTGTTCTGTGCTGTCTCAGGGCAGGTCTGTGTGTCTACAGGTCTGTGTGTCTACAGGTCTGTGTACTGTGCTGTCTCAGAGCAGGTCTGTGTGTCTACAGGTCTGTGGACTGTGCTGTCTCAGAGCAGGTCTGTGTGTCTACAGGTCTGTGTACTGCTGTCTCAGGGCAGGTCTGTGTGTCTACAGGTCTGTGTGTCTACAGGTCTGTGTACTGTGCTGTCTCAGGGCAGGTCTGTGTGTCTGCAGGTCTGTGTACTGCTGTCTCAGAGCAGGTCTGTGTGTCTACAGGTCTGTGTACTGTGCTGTCTCAGGGCAGGTCTGTGTGTCTACAGGTCTGTGTGTCTACAGGTCTGTGTACTGTGCTCTCTCAGAGCAGGTCTGTGTGTCTACAGGTCTGTGTACTGTGCTGTCTCAGAGCAGGTCTGTGTGTCTACAGGTCTGTGTGTCTACAGGTCTGTGTGTCTACAGGTCTGTGTACTGTGCTGTCTCAGGGCAGGTCTGTGTGTCTACAGGTCTCTGTGTACTGTGCTGTCTCAGAGCAGGTCTGTGTGTCTACAGGTCTGTGTACTGCTGTCTCAGAGCAGGTCTGTGTGTCTACAGGTCTGTGTACTGCTGTCTCAGGGCAGGTCTGTGTGTCTACAGGTCTGTGTACTGTGCTGTCTCAGGGCAGGTCTGTGTGTCTACAGGTCTGTGTGTCTACAGGTCTGTGTACTGTGCTGTCTCAGGGCAGGTCTGTGTGTCTACAGGTCTGTGTACTGTGCTGTCTCCGAGCAGGTCTGTGTGTCTACAGGTCTGTGTACTGCTGTCTCAGAGCAGGTCTGTGTGTCTACTGGTCTGTGTGTCTACAGGTCTGTGTACTGTGCTGTCTCAGAGCAGGTCTGTGTGTCTACAGGTCTGTGTACTGTGCTGTCTCAGAGCAGGTCTGTGTGTCTACAGGTCTGTGTGTCTACAGGTCTGTGTACTGTGCTGTCTCAGAGCAGGTCTGTGTGTCTACAGGTCTGTGTACTGTGCTGTCTCAGAGCAGGTCTGTGTGTCTACAGGTCTGTGTGTCTACAGGTCTGTGTACTGCTGTCTCAGAGCAGGTCTGTGTGTCTACAGGTCTGTGTACTGTGCTGTCTCAGAGCAGGTCTGTGTGTCTACAGGTCTGTGTACTGTGCTGTCTCAGAGCAGGTCTGTGTGTCTACAGGTCTGTGTACTGTGCTGTCTCAGGGCAGGTCTGTGTGTCTACAGGTCTGTGTACTGTGCTGTCTCAGGGCAGATCTGTGTGTCTACAGGTCTGTGTACTGTGCTGTCTCAGAGCAGGTCTGTGTGTCTACAGGTCTGTGTACTGTGCTGTCTCAGAGCAGGTCTGTGTGTCTACAGGTCTGTGTACTGTGCTGTCTCAGAGCAGGTCTGTGTGTCTACAGGTCTGTGTACTGTGCTGTCTCAGAGCAGGTCTGTGTGTCTACAGGTCTGTGTACTGCTGTCTCAGAGCAGGTCTGTGTGTCTACAGGTCTGTGTACTGCTGTCTCAGAGCAGGTCTGTGTGTCTACAGGTCTGTGTACTGCTGTCTCAGAGCAGGTCTGTGTGTCTACAGGTCTGTGTACTGTGCTGTCTCAGAGCAGGTCTGTGTGTCTACAGGTCTGTGTGTCTACAGGTCTGTGTACTGTGCTGTCTCAGAGCAGGTCTGTGTGTCTACAGGTCTGTGTACTGTGCTGTCTCAGAGCAGGTCTGTGTGTCTACAGGTCTGTGTACTGTGCTGTCTCAGAGCAGGTCTGTGTGTCTACAGGTCTGTGTACTGCTGTCTCAGAGCAGGTCTGTGTGTCTACAGGTCTGTGTACTGTGCTGTCTCAGAGCAGGTCTGTGTGTCTACAGGTCTGTGTACTGTGCTGTCTCAGAGCAGGTCTGTGTGTCTACAGGTCTGTGTGTCTACAGGTCTGTGTACTGTGCTGTCTCAGAGCAGGTCTGTGTGTCTACAGGTCTGTGTACTGTGCTGTCTCAGAGCAGGTCTGTGTGTCTACAGGTCTGTGTACTGTGCTGTCTCAGAGCAGGTCTGTGTGTCTACAGGTCTGTGTACTGTGCTGTCTCAGAGCAGGTCTGTGTGTCTACAGGTCTGTGTACTGTGCTGTCTCAGAGCAGGTCTGTGTGTCTACAGGTCTGTGTACTGTGCTGTCTCAGAGCAGGTCTGTGTGTCTACAGGTCTGTGTACTGTGCTGTCTCAGAGCAGGTCTGTGTGTCTACAGGTCTGTGTACTGCTGTCTCAGAGCAGGTCTGTGTGTCTACAGGTCTGTGTACTGTGCTGTCTCAGAGCAGGTCTGTGTGTCTACAGGTCTGTGTACTGTGCTGTCTCAGAGCAGGTCTGTGTGTCTACAGGTCTGTGTACTGCTGTCTCAGAGCAGGTCTGTGTGTATACAGGTCTGTGTACTGTGCTGTCTCAGAGCAGGTCTGTGTGTCTACAGGTCTGTGTACTGTGCTGTCTCAGAGCAGGTCTGTGTGTCTACAGGTCTGTGTACTGTGCTGTCTCAGAGCAGGTCTGTGTGTCTACAGGTCTGTGTACCGCTGTCTCAGAGCAGGTCTGTGTGTCTACAGGTCTGTGTACTGCTGTCTCAGAGCAGGTCTGTGTGTCTACAGGTCTGTGTACTGTGCTGTCTCAGAGCAGGTCTGTGTGTCTACAGGTCTGTGTACTGTGCTGTCTCAGAGCAGGTCTGTGTGTATACAGGTCTGTGTACTGTGCTGTCTCAGAGCAGGTCTGTGTGTCTACAGGTCTGTGTACTGTGCTGTCTCAGAGCAGGTCTGTGTGTCTACAGGTCTGTGTAATGTGCTGTCTCAGAGCAGGTCTGTGTGTCTACAGGTCTGTGTACTGTGCTGTCTCAGAGCAGGTCTGTGTGTCTACAGGTCTGTGTACTGTGCTGTCTCAGAGCAAGTCTGTGTGTCTACAGGTCTGTGTACTGTGCTGTCTCAGAGCAGGTCTGTGTGTCTTCAGGTCTGTGTACTGTGCTGTCTCAGAGCAGGTCTGTGTGTCTACAGGTCTGTGTACTGTGCTGTCTCAGAGCAGGTCTGTGTGTCTACAGGTCTGTGTACTGCTGTCTCAGGGCAGGTCTGTGTGTCTACAGGTCTGTG
>NC_138294.1:82501606-82519106 GCF_965601325.2 Salmo salar | reverse complement strand
CCGTCTCCACTCCCCCGGCTCTCTCCCATTCCTCTCTCCTCTTGCTGGCTCTGAGACCCAGCCTGGGTGAGCCCTATGGCTCTGTAGCGAGCCCTGCGGTGTTTAGGCCGGAGGCACAGTGGGGGGCAGATGAATTACTCCCAGAGATATCAATGGGCCCTGGCTGGTTGTGTGAATGGGGGGCCTGACTGGGCTGGATGTACAGGCCCCAGGTCATTCAGGTGAGTGAGCACAGCTAGTCACTGGTCTGCCTCTAGATACATCACTGCTCTGCCTGTAGATACATCACTGCTCTGCCTGTAGATACATCACTGCTCTGCCTCTAGATACATCACTGCTCTGCCTGTAGATACATCACTGCTCTGCCTCTAGATACATCACTGCTCTGCCTGTAGATACATCACTGCTCTGCCTCTAGATACATCACTGGTCTGCCTCTAGATACATCACTGCTCTGCCTCTAGATACATCACCGCTCTGCCTGTAGATACATCACTGCTCTGCCTCTAGATACATCACCGCTCTGCCTCTAGATACATCACTGCTCTGCCTGTAGATACATCACTGCTCTGCCTCTAGATACATCACTGCTCTGCCTCTAGATACATCACTGCTCTGCCTGTAGATACATCACTGCTCTGCCTCTAGATACATCACTGCTCTGCCTCTAGATACATCACTGCTCTGCCTCTAGATACATCACTGCTCTGCCTGTAGATACATCACCGCTCTGCCTCTAGATACATCACTGCACTGCCTGTAGATACATCACCGCTCTGCCTCTAGATACATCACTGCTCTGCCTGTAGATACATCACTGCTCTGCCTCTAGATACATCACTGCTCTGCCTCTAGATACATCACTGCTCTGCCTGTAGATACATCACTGCTCTGGCTGTAGATACATCACTGCTCTGCCTGTAGATACATCACTGCTCTGCCTCTAGCTCCACTCAGCAGGCCGTGACCATACACAACCACATGCTCTCTCTCTCTCTCTCTGCAGCATTATTATACTGACCACACTGCAGTATCCACAGAGGGCTGTATCTTTACTGTGTTCAGTCATCTCCAAGACTGGACCTGGGAATGGATTCACAGTACCGTACCTGAGGTAGTACTTCACAGTACCGTACCTGAGGTAGTACTTCACAGTACCGTACCTGAGGTAGTACTTCACAGTACCGTACCTGAGGTAGTACTTCACAGTACCGTACCTGAGGTAGTACTTCACAGTACCGTACCTGAGGTAGTACTTCACAGTACCGTACCTGAAGGTAGTACTTCACAGTACCGTACCTGAGGTAGTACTTCACAGTACCGTACCTGAGGTAGTACTTCACAGTACCGTACCTGAGGTAGTACTTCACAGTACCGTACCTGAGGTAGTACTTCACAGTACCGTACCTGAGGTAGTACTTCACAGTACCGTACCTGAGGTAGTACTTCACAGTACCGTACCTGAGGTAGTACTTCACAGTACCGTACCTGAGGTAGTACTTCACAGTACCGTACCTGAGGTAGTACTTCACAGTACCGTACCTGAGGTAGTACTTCACAGTACCGTACCTGAGGTAGTACTTCACAGTACCGTACCTGAGGTAGTACTTCACAGTACCGTACCTGAGGTAGCACTTCACAGTACCGTACCTGAGGTAGTACTTCACAGTACCGTACCTGAGGTAGCACTTCACAGTACCGTACCTGAGGTAGCACTTCACAGTACCGTACCTGAGGTAGTACTTCACAGTACCGTACCTGAGGTAGCACTTCACAGTACCGTACCTGAGGTAGTACTTCACAGTACCGTACCTGAGGTAGTACTTCACAGTACCGTACCTGAGGTAGTACTTCACAGTACCGTACCTGAGGTAGTACTTCACAGTACCGTACCTGAGGTAGTACTTCACAGTACCGTACCTGAGGTAGTACTTCACAGTACCGTACCTGAGGTAGTACTTCACAGTACCTGTACCTGAGGTAGTACTTCACAGTACCGTACCTGAGGTAGTACTTCACAGTACCGTACCTGAGGTAGTACTTCACAGTACCGTACCTGAGGTAGTACTTCACAGTACCGTACCTGAGGTAGTACTTCACAGTACCGTACCTGAGGTAGTACTTCACAGTACCGTACCTGAGGTAGAACTTGATTGCACTGGTGATGGTCTTGATCTCCCATTCTGTACTGTCCAGCTCCACGTCAGCACAGGTTTTAGGATCTGTCACACGGAGAGGATAGATGTCATCATTACTCAGTCTCAGAGCTACAGTATCTCCTCCTCTATGTCTCTGTCTGTCAGTCTCAGAGCTACAGTATCTCCTCCTCCATGTCTCTGTCTGTCAGTCTCAGAGCTACAGTATCTCCTCCTCCATGTCTCTGTCTGTCAGTCTCAGAGCTACAGTATCTCCTCCTCCATGTCTCTGTCTGTCAGTCTCAGAGCTACAGTATCTCCTCCTCCATGTCTCTGTCTGTCAGTCTCAGAGCTACAGTATCTCCTCCTCCATGTCTCTGTCTGTCAGTCTCAGAGCTACAGTATCTCCTCCATGTCTCTGTCTGTCAGTCTCAGAGCTACAGTATCTCCTCCTCCATGTCTCTGTCTGTCAGTCTCAGAGCTACAGTATCTCCTCCTCTATGTCTCTGTCTGTCAGTCTCAGAGCTACAGTATCTCCTCCTCCATGTCTCTGTCTGTCAGTCTCAGAGCTACAGTATCTCCTCCTCCATGTCTCTGTCTGTCAGTCTCAGAGCTACAGTATCTCCTCCTCCATGTCTCTGTCTGTCAGTCTCAGAGCTACAGTATCTCCTCCATGTCTCTGTCTGTCAGTCTCAGAGCTACAGTATCTCCTCCTCCATGTCTCTGTCTGTCAGTCTCAGAGCTACAGTATCTCCTCCATGTCTCTGTCTGTCAGTCTCAGAGCTACAGTATCTCCTCCATGTCTCTGTCTGTCAGTCTCAGAGCTACAGTATCTCCTCCTCCATGTCTCTGTCTGTCAGTCTCAGAGCTACAGTATCTCCTCCATGTCTCTGTCTGTCAGTCTCAGAGCTACAGTATCTCCTCCATGTCTCTGTCTGTCAGTCTCAGAGCTACAGTATCTCCTCCATGTCTCTGTCTGTCAGTCTCAGAGCTACAGTATCTCCTCCTCCATGTCTCTGTCTGTCAGTCTCAGAGCTACAGTATCTCCTCCATGTCTCTGTCTGTCAGTCTCAGAGCTACAGTATCTCCTCCTCCATGACTCTGTCTGTCAGTCTCAGAGCTACAGTATCTCCTCCTCCATGTCTCTGTCTGTCAGTCTCAGAGCTACAGTATCTCCTCCTCTATGTCTCTGTCTGTCAGTCTCAGAGCTACAGTATCTCCTCCTCTATGTCTCTGTGTGTCAGTCTCAGAGCTACAGTATCTCCTCCATGTCTCTGTCTGTCAGTCTCAGAGCTACAGTATCTCCTCCTCCATGTCTCTGTCTGTCAGTCACAGAGCTACAGTATCTCCTCCTCCATGTCTCTGTCTGTCAGTCTCAGAGCTACAGTATCTCCTCCTCTATGTCTCTGTCTGTCAGTCTCAGAGCTACAGTATCTCCTCCATGTCTCTGTCTGTCAGTCTCAGAGCTACAGTATCTCCTCCTCTATGTCTCTGTCTGTCAGTCTCAGAGCTACAGTATCTCCTCCTCTATGTGTGTGTCTGTCAGTCTCAGAGCTACAGTATCTCCTCCTCTATGTCTCTGTCTGTCAGTCTCAGAGCTACAGTATCTCCTCCTCTATGTCTCTGTCTGTCAGTCTCAGAGCTACAGTATCTCCTCCTCCATGTCTCTGTCTGTCAGTCTCAGAGCTACAGTATCTCCTCCATGTCTCTGTCTGTCAGTCTCAGAGCTACAGTATCTCCTCCATGTCTCTGTCTGTCAGTCTCAGAGCTACAGTATCTCCTCCTCCATGTCTCTGTCTGTCAGTCTCAGAGCTACAGTATCTCCTCCTCTATGTCTCTGTCTGTCAGTCTCAGAGCTACAGTATCTCCTCCTCCATGTCTCTGTCTGTCAGTCTCAGAGCTACAGTATCTCCTCCTCCATGTCTCTGTCTGTCAGTCTCAGAGCTACAGTATCTCCTCCATGTCTCTGTCTGTCAGTCTCAGAGCTACAGTATCTCCTCCATGTCTCTGTCTGTCAGTCTCAGAGCTACAGTATCTCCTCCTCCATGACTCTGTCTGTCAGTCTCAGAGCTACAGTATCTCCTCCATGTCTCTGTCTGTCAGTCTCAGAGCTACAGTATCTCCTCCATGTCTCTGTCTGTCAGTCTCAGAGCTACAGTATCTCCTCCTACATGTCTCTGTCTGTCAGTCTCAGAGCTACAGTATCTCCTCCTCTATGTCTCTGTCTGTCAGTCTCAGAGCTACAGTATCTCCTCCTCCATGTCTCTGTCTGTCACTCAGAGCTACAGTATCTCCTCCTCCATGTCTCTGTCTGTCAGTCTCAGAGCTACAGTATCTCCTCCATGTCTCTGTCTGTCAGTCTCAGAGCTACAGTATCTCCTCCATGTCTCTGTCTGTCAGTCTCAGAGCTACAGTATCACCTCCTCCATGTCTCTGTCTGTCAGTCTCAGAGCTACAGTATCTCCTCCATGTCTCTGTCTGTCAGTCTCAGAGCTACAGTATCTCCTCCTCCATGTCTCTGTCTGTCAGTCTCAGAGCTACAGTATCTCCTCCATGTCTCTGTCTGTCAGTCTCAGAGCTACAGTATCTCCTCCATGTCTCTGTCTGTCAGTCTCAGAGCTACAGTATCTCCTCCATGTCTCTGTCTGTCAGTCTCAGAGCTACAGTATCTCCTCCTCCATGTCTCTGTCTGTCAGTCTCAGAGCTACAGTATCTCCTCCATGTCTCTGTCTGTCAGTCTCAGAGCTACAGTATCTCCTCCTCCATGTCTCTGTCTGTCAGTCTCAGAGCTACAGTATCTCCTCCTCTATGTCTCTGTCTGTCAGTCTCAGAGCTACAGTATCTCCTCCTCTATGTCTCTGTCTGTCAGTCTCAGAGCTACAGTATCTCCTCCATGTCTCTGTCTGTCAGTCTCAGAGCTACAGTATCTCCTCCTCCATGTCTCTGTCTGTCAGTCTCAGAGCTACAGTATCTCCTCCTCTATGTCTCTGTCTGTCAGTCTCAGAGCTACAGTATCTCCTCCTCTATGTCTCTGTGTGTCAGTCTCAGAGCTACAGTATCTCCTCCATGTCTCTGTCTGTCAGTCTCAGAGCTACAGTATCTCCTCCTCCATGTCTCTGTCTGTCAGTCACAGAGCTACAGTATCTCCTCCTCCATGTCTCTGTCTGTCAGTCTCAGAGCTACAGTATCTCCTCCATGTCTCTGTCTGTCAGTCTCAGAGCTACAGTATCTCCTCCATGTCTCTGTCTGTCAGTCTCAGAGCTACAGTATCTCCTCCTCATGTGTTGTCTGTCAGTCTCAGAGCTACAGTATCTCCTCCTCTATGTCTCTGTCTGTCAGTCTCAGAGCTACAGTATCTCCTCCTCTATGTCTCTGTCTGTCAGTCTCAGAGCTACAGTATCTCCTCCTCCATGTCTCTGTCTGTCAGTCTCAGAGCTACAGTATCTCCTCCTCCATGTCTCTGTCTGTCAGTCTCAGAGCTACAGTATCTCCTCCATGTCTCTGTCTGTCAGTCTCAGAGCTACAGTATCTCCTCCATGTCTCTGTCTGTCAGTCTCAGAGCTACAGTATCTCCTCCTCCATGACTCTGTCTGTCAGTCTCAGAGCTACAGTATCTCCTCCATGTCTCTGTCTGTCAGTCTCAGAGCTACAGTATCTCCTCCATGTCTCTGTCTGTCAGTCTCAGAGCTACAGTATCTCCTCCTACATGTCTCTGTCTGTCAGTCTCAGAGCTACAGTATCTCCTCCTCTATGTCTCTGTCTGTCAGTCTCAGAGCTACAGTATCTCCTCCTCCATGTCTCTGTCTGTCACTCAGAGCTACAGTATCTCCTCCTCCATGTCTCTGTCTGTCAGTCTCAGAGCTACAGTATCTCCTCCATGTCTCTGTCTGTCAGTCTCAGAGCTACAGTATCTCCTCCATGTCTCTGTCTGTCAGTCTCAGAGCTACAGTATCTCCTCCTCCATGTCTCTGTCTGTCAGTCTCAGAGCTACAGTATCTCCTCCATGTCTCTGTCTGTCAGTCTCAGAGCTACAGTATCTCCTCCATGTCTCTGTCTGTCAGTCTCAGAGCTACAGTATCTCCTCCTCCATGTCTCTGTCTGTCAGTCTCAGAGCTACAGTATCTCCTCCATGTCTCTGTCTGTCAGTCTCAGAGCTACAGTATCTCCTCCATGTCTCTGTCTGTCAGTCTCAGAGCTACAGTATCTCCTCCATGTCTCTGTCTGTCAGTCTCAGAGCTACAGTATCTCCTCCTCCATGTCTCTGTCTGTCAGTCTCAGAGCTACAGTATCTCCTCCATGTCTCTGTCTGTCAGTCTCAGAGCTACAGTATCTCCTCCTCCATGTCTCTGTCTGTCAGTCTCAGAGCTACAGTATCTCCTCCTCCATGTCTCTGTCTGTCAGTCTCAGAGCTACAGTATCTCCTCCTCTATGTCTCTGTCTGTCAGTCTCAGAGCTACAGTATCTCCTCCTCTATGTCTCTGTCTGTCAGTCTCAGAGCTACAGTATCTCCTCCATGTCTCTGTCTGTCAGTCTCAGAGCTACAGTATCTCCTCCTCCATGTCTCTGTCTGTCAGTCTCAGAGCTACAGTATCTCCTCCATGTCTCTGTCTGTCAGTCTCAGAGCTACAGTATCTCCTCCTCCATGTCTCTGTCTGTCAGTCTCAGAGCTACAGTATCTCCTCCATGTCTCTGTCTGTCAGTCTCAGAGCTACAGTATCTCCTCCTCCATGTCTCTGTCTGTCAGTCTCAGAGCTACAGTATCTCCTCCTCATGTCTCTGTCTGTCAGTCTCAGAGCTACAGTATCTCCTCCTCCATGTCTCTGTCTGTCAGTCTCAGAGCTACAGTATCTCCTCCTCTATGTCTCTGTCTGTCAGTCTCAGAGCTACAGTATCTCCTCCTCTATGTCTCTGTCTGTCAGTCTCAGAGCTACAGTATCTCCTCCTCTATGTCTCTGTCTGTCAGTCTCAGAGCTACAGTATCTCCTCCTCTATGTCTCTGTCTGTCAGTCTCAGAGCTACAGTATCTCCTCCTCATGTCTCTGTCTGTCAGTCTCAGAGCTACAGTATCTCCTCCTCCATGTCTCTGTCTGTCAGTCTCAGAGCTACAGTATCTCCTCCTCTATGTCTCTGTCTGTCAGTCTCAGAGCTACAGTATCTCCTCCTCCATGTCTCTGTCTGTCAGTCTCAGAGCTACAGTATCTCCTCCTCCATGTCTCTGTCTGTCAGTCTCAGAGCTACAGTATCTCCTCCTCTATGTCTCTGTCTGTCAGTCTCAGAGCTACAGTATCTCCTCCTCTATGTCTCTGTCTGTCAGTCTCAGAGCTACAGTATCTCCTCCATGTCTCTGTCTGTCAGTCTCAGAGCTACAGTATCTCCTCCTACATGTCTCTGTCTGTCAGTCTCAGAGCTACAGTATCTCCTCCTCTATGTCTCTGTCTGTCAGTCTCAGAGCTACAGTATCTCCTCCTCCATGTCTCTGTCTGTCACTCAGAGCTACAGTATCTCCTCCTCCATGTCTCTGTCTGTCAGTCTCAGAGCTACAGTATCTCCTCCATGTCTCTGTCTGTCAGTCTCAGAGCTACAGTATCTCCTCCATGTCTCTGTCTGTCAGTCTCAGAGCTACAGTATCTCCTCCTCCATGTCTCTGTCTGTCAGTCTCAGAGCTACAGTATCTCCTCCATGTCTCTGTCTGTCAGTCTCAGAGCTACAGTATCTCCTCCTCCATGTCTCTGTCTGTCAGTCTCAGAGCTACAGTATCTCCTCCATGTCTCTGTCTGTCAGTCTCAGAGCTACAGTATCTCCTCCATGTCTCTGTCTGTCAGTCTCAGAGCTACAGTATCTCCTCCTCATGTCTCTGTCTGTCAGTCTCAGAGCTACAGTATCTCCTCCTCCATGTCTCTGTCTGTCAGTCTCAGAGCTACAGTATCTCCTCCTCATGTCTCTGTCTGTCAGTCTCAGAGCTACAGTATCTCCTCCTCCATGTCTCTGTCTGTCAGTCTCAGAGCTACAGTATCTCCTCCTCCATGTCTCTGTCTGTCAGTCTCAGAGCTACAGTATCTCCTCCATGTCTCTGTCTGTCAGTCTCAGAGCTACAGTATCTCCTCCTCCATGTCTCTGTCTGTCAGTCTCAGAGCTACAGTATCTCCTCCTCCATGTCTCTGTCTGTCAGTCTCAGAGCTACAGTATCTCCTCCTCTATGTGTCTGTCTGTCAGTCTCAGAGCTACAGTATCTCCTCCTCTATGTGTGTGTCTGTCAGTCTCAGAGCTACAGTATCTCCTCCTCTATGTCTCTGTCTGTCAGTCTCAGAGCTACAGTATCTCCTCCTCTATGTCTCTGTCTGTCAGTCTCAGAGCTACAGTATCTCCTCCTCCATGTCTCTGTCTGTCAGTCTCAGAGCTACAGTATCTCCTCCATGTCTCTGTCTGTCAGTCTCAGAGCTACAGTATCTCCTCCATGTCTCTGTCTGTCAGTCTCAGAGCTACAGTATCTCCTCCTCCATGTCTCTGTCTGTCAGTCTCAGAGCTACAGTATCTCCTCCTCTATGTCTCTGTCTGTCAGTCTCAGAGCTACAGTATCTCCTCCTCCATGTCTCTGTCTGTCAGTCTCAGAGCTACAGTATCTCCTCCTCCATGTCTCTGTCTGTCAGTCTCAGAGCTACAGTATCTCCTCCATGTCTCTGTCTGTCAGTCTCAGAGCTACAGTATCTCCTCCATGTCTCTGTCTGTCAGTCTCAGAGCTACAGTATCTCCTCCTCCATGTCTCTGTCTGTCAGTCTCAGAGCTACAGTATCTCCTCCATGTCTCTGTCTGTCAGTCTCAGAGCTACAGTATGTCTCTGTCTGTCAGTCTCAGAGCTACAGTATCTCCTCCTCATGACTCTGTCTGCCAGTCTCAGAGCTACAGTATCTCCTCCTCCATGTCTCTGTCTGTCAGTCTCAGAGCTACAGTATCTCCTCCTCCATGTCTCTGTCTGTCAGTCTCAGAGCTACAGTATCTCCTCCTCTATGTCTCTGTCTGTCAGTCTCAGAGCTACAGTATCTCCTCCATGTCTCTGTCTGTCAGTCTCAGAGCTACAGTATCTCCTCCTCCATGTCTCTGTCTGTCAGTCTCAGAGCTACAGTATCTCCTCCATGTCTCTGTCTGTCAGTCTCAGAGCTACAGTATCTCCTCCTCCATGCTCTGTCTGTCAGTCTCAGAGCTACAGTATCTCCTCCATGTCTCTGTCTGTCAGTCTCAGAGCTACAGTATCTCCTCCATGTCTCTGTCTGTCAGTCTCAGAGCTACAGTATCTCCTCCTCCATGTCTCTGTCTGTCAGTCTCAGAGCTACAGTATCTCCTCCATGTCTCTGTCTGTCAGTCTCAGAGCTACAGTATCTCCTCCTCCATGTCTCTGTCTGTCAGTCTCAGAGCTACAGTATCTCCTCCTCATGTCTCTGTCTGTCAGTCTCAGAGCTACAGTATCTCCTCCCATGTCTCTGTCTGTCAGTCTCAGAGCTACAGTATCTCCTCCTCCATGTCTCTGTCTGTCAGTCTCAGAGCTACAGTATCTCCTCCTCTATGTCTCTGTCTGTCAGTCTCAGAGCTACAGTATCTCCTCCTCTATGTCTCTGTCTGTCAGTCTCAGAGCTACAGTATCTCCTCCATGTCTCTGTCTGTCAGTCTCAGAGCTACAGTATCTCCTCCTCCATGTCTCTGTCTGTCAGTCTCAGAGCTACAGTATCTCCTCCTCTATGTCTCTGTCTGTCAGTCTCAGAGCTACAGTATCTCCTCCTCTATGTCTCTGTGTGTCAGTCTCAGAGCTACAGTATCTCCTCCATGTCTCTGTCTGTCAGTCTCAGAGCTACAGTATCTCCTCCTCCATGTCTCTGTCTGTCAGTCACAGAGCTACAGTATCTCCTCCATGTCTCTGTCTGTCAGTCTCAGAGCTACAGTATCTCCTCCTACATGTCTCTGTCTGTCAGTCTCAGAGCTACAGTATCTCCTCCTCTATGTCTCTGTCTGTCAGTCTCAGAGCTACAGTATCTCCTCCTCTATGTCTCTGTCTGTCAGTCTCAGAGCTACAGTATCTCCTCCTCTATGTCTCTGTCTGTCAGTCTCAGAGCTACAGTATCTCCTCCTCTATGTCTCTGTCTGTCAGTCTCAGAGCTACAGTATCTCCTCCTCTATGTCTCTGTCTGTCAGTCTCAGAGCTACAGTATCTCCTCCTCCATGTCTCTGTCTGTCAGTCTCAGAGCTACAGTATCTCCTCCTCCATGTCTCTGTCTGTCAGTCTCAGAGCTACAGTATCTCCTCCATGTCTCTGTCTGTCAGTCTCAGAGCTACAGTATCTCCTCCATGTCTCTGTCTGTCAGTCTCAGAGCTACAGTATCTCCTCCTCCATGACTCTGTCTGTCAGTCTCAGAGCTACAGTATCTCCTCCATGTCTCTGTCTGTCAGTCTCAGAGCTACAGTATCTCCTCCATGTCTCTGTCTGTCAGTCTCAGAGCTACAGTATCTCCTCCTACATGTCTCTGTCTGTCAGTCTCAGAGCTACAGTATCTCCTCCTCTATGTCTCTGTCTGTCAGTCTCAGAGCTACAGTATCTCCTCCATGTCTCTGTCTGTCAGTCTCAGAGCTACAGTATCTCCTCCATGTCTCTGTCTGTCAGTCTCAGAGCTACAGTATCTCCTCCTCCATGTCTCTGTCTGTCAGTCTCAGAGCTACAGTATCTCCTCCATGTCTCTGTCTGTCAGTCTCAGAGCTACAGTATCTCCTCCATGTCTCTGTCTGTCAGTCTCAGAGCTACAGTATCTCCTCCATGTCTCTGTCTGTCAGTCTCAGAGCTACAGTATCTCCTCCTCCATATCTCTGTCTGTCAGTCTCAGAGCTACAGTATCTCCTCCATGTCTCTGTCTGTCAGTCTCAGAGCTACAGTATCTCCTCCTCCATGACTCTGTCTGTCAGTCTCAGAGCTACAGTATCTCCTCCTCCATGTCTCTGTCTGTCAGTCTCAGAGCTACAGTATCTCCTCCTCTATGTCTCTGTCTGTCAGTCTCAGAGCTACAGTATCTCCTCCTCTATGTCTCTGTCTGTCAGTCTCAGAGCTACAGTATCTCCTCCATGTCTCTGTCTGTCAGTCTCAGAGCTACAGTATCTCCTCCATGTCTCTGTCTGTCAGTCTCAGAGCTACAGTATCTCCTCCTCCATGTCTCTGTCTGTCAGTCACAGAGCTACAGTATCTCCTCCTCCATGTCTCTGTCTGTCAGTCTCAGAGCTACAGTATCTCCTCCTCTATGTCTCTGTCTGTCAGTCTCAGAGCTACAGTATCTCCTCCATGTCTCTGTCTGTCAGTCTCAGAGCTACAGTATCTCCTCCTCTATGTGTCTGTCTGTCAGTCTCAGAGCTACAGTATCTCCTCCTCTATGTGTCTGTCTGTCAGTCTCAGAGCTACAGTATCTCCTCCTCTATGTCTCTGTCTGTCAGTCTCAGAGCTACAGTATCTCCTCCTCTATGTCTCTGTCTGTCAGTCTCAGAGCTACAGTATCTCCTCCTCTATGTCTCTGTCTGTCAGTCTCAGAGCTACAGTATCTCCTCCTCCATGTCTCTGTCTGTCAGTCTCAGAGCTACAGTATCTCCTCCTCCATGTCTCTGTCTGTCAGTCTCAGAGCTACAGTATCTCCTCCTCCATGTCTCTGTCTGTCAGTCTCAGAGCTACAGTATCTCCTCCTCCATGTCTCTGTCTGTCAGTCTCAGAGCTACAGTATCTCCTCCATGTCTCTGTCTGTCAGTCTCAGAGCTACAGTATCTCCTCCTCCATGTCTCTGTCTGTCAGTCTCAGAGCTACAGTATCTCCTCCTCTATGTCTCTGTCTGTCAGTCTCAGAGCTACAGTATCTCCTCCTCTATGTCTCTGTCTGTCAGTCTCAGAGCTACAGTATCTCCTCCTCTATGTCTCTGTCTGTCAGTCTCAGAGCTACAGTATCTCCTCCTCTATGTCTCTGTCTGTCCGTCTCAGAGCTACAGTATCTCCTCCATATCTCTGTCTGTCAGTCTCAGAGCTACAGTATCTCCTCCATGTCTCTGTCTGTCAGTCTCAGTGCTACAGTATCTCCTCCTCTATGTCTCTGTCTGTCAGTCTCAGAGCTACAGTATCTCCTCCATGTCTCTGTCTGTCAGTCTCAGAGCTACAGTATCTCCTCCTCCATGTCTCTGTCTGTCAGTCACAGAGCTACAGTATCTCCTCCTCCATGTCTCTGTCTGTCAGTCTCAGAGCTACAGTATCTCCTCCTCTATGTCTCTGTCTGTCAGTCTCAGAGCTACAGTATCTCCTCCATGTCTCTGTCTGTCAGTCTCAGAGCTACAGTATCTCCTCCTCTATGTCTCTGTCTGTCAGTCTCAGAGCTACAGTATCTCCTCCTCTATGTCTCTGTCTGTCCGTCTCAGAGCTACAGTATCTCCTCCTCCATGTCTCTGTCTGTCAGTCTCAGAGCTACAGTATCTCCTCCATATCTCTGTCTGTCAGTCTCAGAGCTACAGTATCTCCTCCATGTCTCTGTCTGTCAGTCTCAGAGCTACAGTATCTCCTCCATGTCTCTGTCTGTCAGTCTCAGAGCTACAGTATCTCCTCCTCTATGTGTCTGTCTGTCAGTCTCAGAGCTACAGTATCTCCTCCTCTATGTGTCTGTCTGTCAGTCTCAGAGCTACAGTATCTCCTCCTCTATGTCTCTGTCTGTCAGTCTCAGAGCTACAGTATCTCCTCCTCTATGTCTCTGTCTGTCAGTCTCAGAGCTACAGTATCTCCTCCTCTATGTCTCTGTCTGTCAGTCTCAGAGCTACAGTATCTCCTCCTCCATGTCTCTGTCTGTCAGTCTCAGAGCTACAGTATCTCCTCCTCCTTGTCTCTGTCTGTCAGTCTCAGAGCTACAGTATCTCCTCCTCCATGTCTCTGTCTGTCAGTCTCAGAGCTACAGTATCTCCTCCATGTCTCTGTCTGTCAGTCTCAGAGCTACAGTATCTCCTCCATATCTCTGTCTGTCAGTCTCAGAGCTACAGTATCTCCTCCATGTCTCTGTCTGTCAGTCTCAGAGCTACAGTATCTCCTCCTCCATGTCTCTGTCTGTCAGTCTCAGAGCTACAGTATCTCCTCCTCTATGTCTCTGTCTGTCAGTCTCAGAGCTACAGTATCTCCTCCTCTATGTCTCTGTCTGTCAGTCTCAGAGCTACAGTATCTCCTCCTCTATGTCTCTGTCTGTCAGTCTCAGAGCTACAGTATCTCCTCCTCCATGTCTCTGTCTGTCAGTCTCAGAGCTACAGTATCTCCTCCTCTATGTCTCTGTCTGTCAGTCTCAGAGCTACAGTATCTCCTCCTCCATGTCTCTGTCTGTCAGTCTCAGAGCTACAGTATCTCCTCCTCTATGTCTCTGTCTGTCAGTCTCAGAGCTACAGTATCTCCTCCCCATGTCTCTGTCTGTCAGTCTCAGAGCTACAGTATCTCCTCCATGTCTCTGTCTGTCAGTCTCAGAGCTACAGTATCTCCTCCATGTCTCTGTCTGTCAGTCTCAGAGCTACAGTATCTCCTCCTCCATGTCTCTGTCTGTCAGTCTCAGAGCTACAGTATCTCCTCCTCTATGTCTCTGTCTGTCAGTCTCAGAGCTACAGTATCTCCTCCTCCATGTCTCTGTCTGTCAGTCTCAGAGCTACAGTATCTCCTCCTCCATGTCTCTGTCTGTCAGTCTCAGAGCTACAGTATCTCCTCCTCCATGTCTCTGTCTGTCAGTCTCAGAGCTACAGTATCTCCTCCATAGTCTCTGTCTGTCAGTCTCAGAGCTACAGTATCTCCTCCATGTCTCTGTCTGTCAGTCTCAGAGCTACAGTATCTCCTCCTCCATGTCTCTGTCTGTCAGTCTCAGAGCTACAGTATCTCCTCCTCCATGTCTCTGTCTGTCAGTCTCAGAGCTAGTATATCTACAGTAAATGAACTCCTTTTGCATTATTTTTGTAGTTTCATAAATGATCTAGCTATTCCCCATAGCTAGTCACATAAACCTAGAGGTTGGTTTTCTGCTACAGTATAATCTCCCCTTACAGGCAGAAGTTTCAGCTATCAGAATAAGACAGGTGTGTGTGTGAGTGGAGGTTGTGTAAACAAAACTACTGCATAAATATGAAATACATTCACTTCAATCTTTCCCCAAATATATACCTCTTTGGATTTGTTCAATCTGGTCACTTTCTCTCTCTCTCTCTCTCTCTCTCTCTCTCTCTCTCTCTCTCTCTCTCTCTCTCTCTCTCTCTCTCTCTCTCTCTCTCTGTCTATCGCTCTCTCTCTCTCTCTGTCTTTCTCTCTGTCTCTCTCTCGCTTTCAATTCAATTCAATTCAATTCAATTTGCTTTATTGGCATGACGTAACAATGTACATATTGCCAAAGCTTATTTTGGATATTTACAATATGAAAAGAAAAATGAGAATCAAAATGGTCAACGGGACAACAGTAACAACAATAACCAAGGGTCAAATAACCATACATTCAACAATAACAATAAGCATACAGTAGAGGACATGTGCAGGCTGATTGGTCTGTCAGATACTGTCCCTCTCTCTCTCGCACTCTCGCACTCTCTTCCTCTCTCTCTGTCTATCGCTCTCTCTCTGTCATTCTCTGTCTCTCTCTGTCTCTCTCGCTCTCTCTCTTGCTCTCTCTCCCTCTCTCTTTCTCTCGCACTCTCTCCCTCTCTCTCTGTCTCTTGCTCTCTCTCTGTCTATCGCTGTCTCTCTCTGTTTCTCTCGCTCTCTCTCTTGCTCTCTCTCCCTCTCTCTTTCTCTCGCACTTTCTCCCTCTCTCTCTGTCTATCGCTCTCTTTCTCTCTCTTTCTCTCCCACTCTCTCCCTCTTTGTTCTCTCTCTGTCTATCGCTCTCTCTCTGGCTTTCTCTCTGTCTCTCTCTCGCTCTCTTTCTCTCATACTCTCTCCCTCTCTCTCTCTCTCTTTCTCTCTCTACTCCAAGATATCTCTGTCTTACCCATGGCAAGACCCAGTAGTTTCTGTACTCTGGAGTTCACCCCAACAATCCTGTACAGACCCTGCTCATCGATGCCTGTGGGAGGGAACAGAACAGAGATACAGAAAATCTGTACACAATACCCCATAAGGACAATTGTCTGTAGAGGCCAGACAGGATTGTGTTGAAGCATTGAAGGTCCCCAAGAACACAGCGGCCTCCATCATTCTTAAATGGAAGAAGTTTGGAACCACCAAGACTCTTAGTAGAGCTGGCCGCCCGGCTAAACTGAGCAATTGGGGGAGAAGGGCCTTGGTCAGGGAGGTGACCAAGAACCTGATGGTCACTCTGACAGAGCTCTAGAGTTCCTCTGTGGAGATGGGAGAACCTTCCAGAAGGACAACCATCTCTGCAGCACTCCACCAATCAGACATTTATGGCAGAGTGTCCAGACAGAAGCCCCTCCTCAGTAAAAGGCACATGACAGCCCACTTGGAGTTTGCCAAAAGACACCTAAAGGACTCTCAGACCATGAGAAACAAGATTCTCTGGTCTGATGAAACCAAGATTGAACTCTTTGGCCTGAATGCCAAGCGTCACGTCTGGAGGAAACCTGGCACCATCCCTACGGTGAAGCATGGTGGTGGCAGCATCATGCTGTTGGGATGTTTTTCAGCGGCAGGGACTGGGAGACTAGTCAGGATGAACAGAGCAAAGTACAGAGAGATCCTTGATGAAAACCTGCTCAGAGAGCTCAGGACCTCAGAATGGGGTGAAGGTTCATCTTCCAACAGGACAGCGACCCTAAGCACACAGCCAAGACAACACAGGGGTGGCTTCGGGACAAGTCTCTGAATGTCCTTGAGTGGCCCAGCCAGAGTCCGGACTTAAACCCGATCGATCATCTCTGGAGAGACCTGAAAATAGCTGTGCAGCAACGCTCCCCATCCAACCTGACAGAGCAGGAGAATCATAGCCAAGAAGACTCGAGGCTGTAATCGGTGCCAAAGGTTCTTCAATAAAGTACTGAGCAAAGGGTCTGAATACTTATGTAAATGTGATATTTCAGTTTTTTATTTTGAATAGATTAACTAACATTTCTAAAAAACAGTTTTATCTTTGTCAGAATGGGATATTGTGTGTAGATTGATAAGGGGAAACAATATTTGTCTCAATTTTAGAATGAGGCTGTAACGTAATAAAATGTGGAAAAAGTCAAGGGGTCTGAATACTTTCCGAAAGCACTGTATATAAAGATCTTATAGTAAGAGTCACACTGCCCAGTGACACCAGATTGACAGTACAGTAGGATTAGAGCGTACTACTGTGTGGGCTGGAAGCAGCCAAGCCTTAGTTCAATACCTCTGGTCTCCACAGCATAGATGAACTTCTTCACAACGTTGAAGCCAACCACATCCAGCTGGACCACTGTGACATGGAGAGAGAGGAAGGGAGGGGGGGAAGAGGGAGAGAGGGAGGGAGGGAAGGGAGGTATAGAGAAAAAAAGAGAGGGAGAAACAGAGGTAAAGAAGAAAATGAATCCCATCAATTATCAGTGAGCATTGATCTGGACAGATGGTAGAGTAAACGTAATGAATACCAATGAGTCACTTACTGCCTTCACTCTGGCTGTCTCTGTTTAAGTTATAGACCTGGAAGGAACAGAAACGCCCGGTTACCATGGTTACACCGCTTAGCTTTACCGCCAGCACCACCAGTCTCAAACACCTATCTGTGTACTGAATACAGGCTGTACTTACATAACCCCATGTACACCATGCTGTAATAAAACCGTGCTGGACACAACGTGGCCGACTACCTGGCCGGGGAGTAGTAGAACACTACGCTGGCATCAGTGGAGAAACCCCAGCCTGCGGTCCTCCTCCGATAGAGAGGAAGACCGCAGGAAGCCATCGGAGGAAGCCATCGGTCTTCGTTAGTTATTCAGCTATGCATCTACTGGAACCGGTGCTTGAGGAAGGCCTGCAGCACCATCAAGGACCCCACACACCCCAGACACCAGCTGTTTACTCCCTTACTGTCGGGCAGACTCAGAGACAGTTTCTATCTACAAGCCATCAGACTGCTGAACACTTGAACAGGACTGACCACCTGCTATGATTCTACGAGCCTTAACAGTCATGTATACACTCATACACACACTCATACACACACATTCATGCTACACACACACCTGCTGCTACCAATCTCTTATTATGATTTGTAAATACTGTACAATTTAAACAATCCCCCCTTCTACAAAACAAAACAGGTGTAAATATTGGACTATAAATTGTGTCTTCCTGTATTATAATAAATGTTAACATGTTGATTCTATTCTACTGTCATTTACTTTATGTTCATATTCTTATCTTTATTATTTCTTATT
>NC_138294.1:82446606-82499106 GCF_965601325.2 Salmo salar | reverse complement strand
GGGCAGAAAGCACACACACACACACACACACACTGGGCAGAGGGCACACACACACACACACTGGGCAGAGGGCACACACACACACACACACTGGGCAGAGGACACACACACACACACACACACACACACACACACACACACACACACACACACACACACACACACACACACACACACACACACCCAAACACACACTGGGCAGAGGAAACACACACACACACTGTGCAGAGGACACACACACACACTGGGCAGAGAACACACACACACACACACACTGGGCAGAGGACACACACACACAAACACACACACTGGGCAGAGGACACACACACATGAATAAATAAAGAGGACTGAGTGAAGGAACGGGCTGGTGACGGTGGAGAGAGATCTGAGGCTGTAGTGGACATAGTAGAGTTAGTGTCAGGGAGTCACAGGCTCTGCTGCTCTAACTGCAGACAGACAACACTCTGCTAAGACTGGCCTGGTTTGGGGAGGAGGCAGACATCTCTCATTCCTGATCTAACTTACACCCTCATTTTCAAAACTACACCTTCTATCGTCTGTCTCCAGGCAGCTTGTAGTGTTCACAGGACAGGCACGGATTAATGTTGAGCAATGAATTTCAAACCACCCCTCATCTTCATCTGCAATTAATGTAACATTAACGAGACAAGCTGTGTACTGGGATTTTGCGATTGCCAATCCTCATTAGATCCTCTGTGTTGAGCTCTCACTAGTCACTCAGCCACAGCCTCAGCCCCAGCAAGACTTGTGAGCACCACCCTGTGGTTGGAATGGGTAACAACAAGCTATTAGACAGCAGCAATGACTCACCTGTCTACGCCCTCCACATCAAAACAGAACCTCTTCTCTATAGAGTCCGTCTTCCGCCTTGTGCAGGACTTCAGAGTGAAGCTCTCCTCCTCTCCCTGAAAGACAGGGGAGACCTTAATCAACCTTTAAGAAGAGACATTTTATGACATTCAAGTTCAATCACTGTGAAGTTCCTTTCCCAACGTGTATGGATCCATGTCATTACGGTGCATTTCTTTGATTCTCGCAGTGAATTGTGGACAAGGACTAACATGGACAGACTCAAAGGACCTAGGAAAAGATGTGTAGGAAGCTTAGATGTATCATTCCAGTGCAACTATTTTACAGCCCATCTCCCTAGTGTCAATCCCTCCTCTCCCCTTTCCTCTCCTTTCCTCCCCTCTCCTTTCCTCTCCTCTCTTCATCTCCCCTTTCCTACCCTCTCCTCTCTTCTCCTCTCCTTTCCTCTCCTCATCTACCCTTTCCTCTCCCCTTTCCTCTCCTCTCTTCATCTACCCTTTCCTCTCCTTCTCTCCTTTCCTCCTCTCCTTTCCTCTCTTCTCCTCCCTTTTCCTCTCCTCTCCTCTCTCTCTTCTCCTTTCTTCTCTCCTCTCCTTTCCTCTCTTCTCCTCTCCCCTCTCCTCCCCTTCCCTCTCCTCTTCTCCCCTGTCCTCTCCTTTCCTCTCCTCTCCTCCTTCAAAGGGAGTGCATTAGCACCTGAAGTGTCACTACTCTGTTTGTACACAGGATCCTAGCAGACACAGGGCAGTAATCCTGAGAGAGGGACCATCAAGCCACAACTCTGATGTGTTCCGAATGATAGGTCCTCTCCTCTCTGATCCTTCCTCTCTTCCCCTCTCCTGCCCTTTCTCCTCTTCCTCCATCACTTCTCTCCCTTCATCTCCCTCTCTCTGCCATCCTTTTCTCCACAGTACACTTCAATCAGTGTGAAAGGAACTGTGAGATGAGGAGTAGAGACCGACATATTGGTTCACCAATATTATCCGAAGATATTGGCCTTTTGCCGATATTGGTATCGTACGATAATTCCACCGATAAACGATATTCAATAAATAGCATGAAAAAAGGAAATCTCATGCTGATCTGAACACTTACAGACATAATGTGTCATTCATTTCACCATGTAAGAAATCAACGTTTGAAGCATATTTCTTGGACAATTTATAAATGACACTTATTAATTTCCCTGGTGTAAAACAGCATATCGGCAGTTTCCCCCAAAACAACTGCAGTCAGTCAAACCTCTAGAGACAGATGTCACACATGATTTCTGCTTTAAATCGTGACTGGAAGTCCTTCAATATGAATGTGTCTAATTAATGTTTCTATGGCTCTGTTCATCAGGGTTGGAGAAGCCCCTGTGGTTTCTGGAGAGCTCTCTCTCTCTGTGTGTGTGTGTGTGTGTGTGTGTGTGTGTGTGTGTGTGTGTGTGTGTGTGTGTGTGTGTGTGTGTGTGTGTGTGTGTGTGTGTGTGTGTGTGTGTGTGTGTGTGTGTGTGTGTGTGTGTGTGTGTGGTGTGTGTGTGTGTGTGTTGGGTGAGTTGGCCCCTGTAGGTGGGGCTCTAGTCTCCCCTATACTTGGGTGTAGTAGACCAGAACTTATCCCTGTCAAGATGTTGGGCTTGGCATGGGCACTGTGTTAACTACTGTCTGAGAGTGGCACTGCAGGAGAGGCTGGCCCGCTGCCAGCTCTGTGTGTCAACCCTGCCATCCCTGAGTCACGGTACCATGACCTGCCACCCATGCCAAGAAAGAGCTCTGCATCATCGCCGACAGGCAAAAACAAGCGAGCGACCGATGCCAACATTTCTTTCTCTCTCTTCTCGCTCTTCTCTCTCTCGCTCTCTGTCTCTCTGCTCCAACAACTACATGGTCCCACGGCATGGCAGAGTGGCATTCTGGGTAGAAACAAACAGACAACGCACCACTTTGCCTCCAGACTTCTGGTCAAACAGGACCATGGTGACTCGTTTGGGCTCTCGATGGTAGGTGCAGTAGTACTTGACCCAGGTTGACACAAAAGAACCTGAGAGAGGGAAGCGAGAGAAGCAGACAGAGAAGCAGAGAAGAAGCAGAGGGAGAAGCAGAGAGAAAAGCAGAGAAAAAAGCAGAGAGAAGCAGAGGGAGAAGCAGAGAGAAGCAGGGAGAGAAGCAGAGAGAGAAGCAGAGAGAAGCAGAGAGAGAAGCAGAGAGAAAGCAGAGAGACGGACAGAGAGAAGCAGAGAGACGGACAGAGAGAAGCAGAGAGAGAGGCAGAGAGAAAAGCAGAGAGAAGCAGGGAGAGAAGCAGAGAGAGAAGCAGAGAGAAAGCAGAGAGAAAAGCAGAGAGAAAAGCAGAGAGAGAAGCAGAGAGAAGCAGAGAGAAAGCAGAGAGAAAGCAGAGAGAAAAGCAGAGAGAGAAGCAGAGAGAAGCAGAGAGAGAAGCAGAGAGAAAGCAGAGAGACGGACAGAGAGAAGCAGAGAGACGGACAGAGAGAAGCAGAGAGAGAGGCAGAGAGAAAAGCAGAGAGAAGCAGGGAGAGAAGCAGAGAGAGAAGCAGAGAGAAAGCAGAGAGAAAAGCAGAGAGAAAAGCAGAGAGAGAAGCAGAGAGAAAAGCAAAGAGAAGCATAGAGAAGCAGAGAGAGCAGAGAGAAAAGCAGAGGGAGAAGCAGAGAGAAGCAGAGAGAGAAGCAGAGAGAAAGCAGAGAGACGGACAGAGAGAAGCAGAGAGACGGACAGAGAGAAGCAGAGAGAGAGGCAGAGAGAAAAGCAGAGAGAAGCAGGGAGAGAAGCAGAGAGAGAAGCAGAGAGAAAGCAGAGAGAAAAGCAGAGAGAAAAGCAGAGAGAGAAGCAGAGAGAAAGCAGAGAGAAAAGCAGAGAGAGAAGCAGAGAGAAAGCAAAGAGACGGACAGAGAGAAGCAGAGAGACGGACAGAGAGAAGCAGAGAGAGAGGCAGAGAGAAAAGCAGAGAGAAGCAGGGAGAGAAGCAGAGAGAAGCAGAGAGAAAAGCACAGAGAAGCAGAGAGAGAAGCAGAGAGAGAAGCAGAGAGAAAAGCAAAGAGAAGCATAGAGAAGCAGAGAGAGCAGAGAGAAAAGCAGAGAGAAGCAGCATAGAGAAAAGCAGAGACAGAAGCAGAGAGAGAAGCAGAGAGAAGAAGAGAGAAAAGCACAGAGAAGCAGAGAGAGAAGCAGAGAGAGAAGCAGAGAGAAAAGCAGAGAGAGAAGCAGAGAGAAAGCAGAGAGACGGACAGAGAGAAGCAGAGAGAGAGGCAGAGAGAGAAGCAGAGAGAGGCAGAGAGAAGCAGAGAAAGAAGCAGAGAAAGAAGCAGAGAGAAAAGCAGAGAGAAAAGCAGAGAGAAGCAGAGAGAGAAGCAGAGAGAAAAGCAGAGAGAAGCAGAGAGAGAAGCAGAGAGAGAAGCAGAGAGAAAAGCAGAGAGAAGCAGAGAGAAAAGCAGAGAGAAGCAGAGAGAAAGCAGAGAGACGGACAGAGAGAAGCAGAGAGAGAGGCAGAGAGAAAAGCAGAGAGAAGCAGGGAGAGAAGCAGAGAGAAGCAGAGAGAAAAGCACAGAGAAGCACAAAGAGAAGCAGAGAGAAGCAGACAGAGAAGCAGAGAGGAGCAGAGAGAGAAGCAAAGAGAAAAGCAGAGAGAAAAGCAAAGAGAAGCATAGAGAAGCAGAGAGAGCAGAGAGAAAAGCAGAGAGAAGCAGCATAGAGAAAAGCAGAGACAGAAGCAGAGAGAGAAGCAGAGAGAAGAAGAGAGAAAAGCACAGAGAAGCAGAGAGAGAAGCAGAGAGAGAACCAGAGAGAAAAGCAGAGAGAGAAGCAGAGAGAAAGCAGAGAGACGGACAGAGAGAAGCAGAGAGAGAGGCAGAGAGAAAAGCAGAGAGAAGCAGGGAGAGAAGCAGAGAGAAGCAGAGAGAAAAGCAGAGAGAAGCAGGGAGAGAAGCAGAGAGAAAAGCACAGAGAAGCACAAAGAGAAGCAGAGAGAGAAGCAGAGAGAGAAGCAGACAGAGAAGCAGAGAGGAGCAGAGAGAGAAGCAAAGAGAAGCAGCATAGAGAAAAGCAGAGACAGAAGCAGAGAGAGAAGCAGAGAGAAGAAGAGAGAAAAGCACAGAGAAGCACAGAGAGAAGCAGAGAAAGAAGCAGAGAAAGAAGCAGAGAGAAAAGCAGAGAGAGAAGCAGAGAGAAAAGCAGAGAGAGAGGCAGAGAAAAGCAGAGAGCGGGCAATGAAAAAAATGGTTTCGGTTACCAATTTATTACTGCACATGCTCAGTGCCCTTGTCACCTCTTGAAGTCTCATCCTGAATACAATTACTCTTGTTGTTTCTATGGGGAAATGTACATCTATTTGTACAACAACACTGGTACTACTTCTCTAAATGATACAAATAAATGACTAAATAATGATATGATATGTGACCTTATTTCAGAGAGAGAAAGAAGTGTATGTGTGTGAGAGTGAGAGACAGTGAGATCGAGAACGGAGTGAGAGACAGAGAGCAGGACGGGACACTCACGTTTCTCCTGTACAAACAGATATCCCTCCATGGTGCCATGGCTGATGCTCTTGTGTTCATGGGGGTTCTCCTTCATCTTCCTCATCAGACACTCCACCTCAGACCGGGTGCTTTCAAAACGGTTCCGCGTCTTACAGGGCAGGAGAGGAGACAGAATGATGGAAACATCCCACCTACCATCCTGCATTCTGAGCAATTCACCACTGTCTGTAGTTGTTGGGTTAGGGCTATTCACCACTGTCTGTAGTTGTTGGGTTAGGGCTATTGACCACTGTCTGTAGTTGTTGGGTTAGGGCTATTGACCACTGTCTGTAGTTGTTGGGTTAGGGCTATTGACCACTGTCTGTAGTTGTTGGGTTAGGGCTATTGACCACTGTCTGTAGTTGTTGGGTTAGGGCTATTGACCACTGTCTGTAGTTGTTGGGTTAGGGCTATTGACCACTGTCTGTAGTTGTTGGGTTAGGGCTATTCACCACTGTCTGTAGTTGTTGGGTTAGGGCTATTCACCACTGTCTGTAGTTGTTGGGTTAGGGCTATTGACCACTGTCTGTAGTTGTTGGGTTAGGGCTATTGACCACTGTCTGTAGTTGTTGGGTTAGGGCTATTCACCACTGTCTGTAGTTGTTGGGTTAGGGCTATTCACCACTGTCTGTAGTTGTTGGGTTAGGGCTATTGACCACTGTCTGTAGTTGTTGGGTTAGGGCTATTGACCACTGTCTGTAGTTGTTGGGTTAGGGCTATTGACCACTGTCTGTAGTTGTTGGGTTAGGGCTATTGACCACTGTCTGTAGTTGTTGGGTTAGGGCTATTGACCACTGTCTGTAGTTGTTGGGTTAGGGCTATTGCCTTGAAAGGCCTCTGGGTTGGAAAAAGAGGAAATCTGATCAGCACCTCATGCCTGTAATGTATGGCATTAACATGCATCTTACATTCTGAATACTGATGGTGAGGTCTGTCTTGAAGTGGTTGAAGTCTTTGGCCAGCTCGTACCCATGATGGTAGTAAGTAAACAGCCCTTGAAGGAATGCCAGCAACTAGAACAGATGTAGAGGAAGACAGGGAGAGGAAACACGGCTGAGAAACATTCCTCTCAAATCATTTAAATGAAATCAACCAAATATACTCTAATTTGTTTTCAAAGGTACTTGTTGTCAGCTACATTCTAAAGCTACATATGTAGGATCTTAATTTGATGACCCTGTTGCAGGAGAACTTTCCTGAAATGCAGGAAATTGAAGTGTAATCGAGGTTAAAAAAGCTTTTTGAAGTTTGTCATTTCCACTTCGAAAATTCTGACTTGAATTTTCCTTAGGAAAAATGTATCGACCCCTACAAAAATGTCTGTTAATTATAATCCACATACTGTAATAATTCACATTTCCTGTTGCTGCAGCATTATTTTCCTGCTGTAGTGAACTGGCTGAAATTAAGATCTTACATCTGTAAATGTATCTACATTGTGGAGACAGTGTGGTTCATAGAGAGATGAGCTGATTGAGCATGAAAGTTGTGTAGATTAAATGAACTGTAGTACAGTAACAAGCATATCACTACACTCACAATAACATCTGCTAAACACGTGTATGTGACCAATAAAAGTTTATTTGATTTGACAGAAGCGCAGTAACTGTAGTACAGTAACAGTAGTAACAGTAGCACAGAAACAGTAGTACAGTAACAGTAGAACAGCAACAGTAGTAGAGTAACAGTAGAAAGTAGAACAGTAGAAAAGTAACAGTAGAACAGTAACAGTAGAACAGTAACAGTAGAACAGTAACTGTAGTACAGTAACAGCAGAACAGTAACAGTAGTACAGTAACAGTAGACAAGTAGTACAGTAACAGTAGAACAGTAACAGTAGAAAAGTAACAGTAGAACAGTAACAGTAGTACAGTAACAGTAGACAAGTAGTACAGTAACAGTAGAACAGTAACAGTAGTACAGTAACAGTAGACAAGTAGTACAGTAACAGTAGAACAGTAACAGTAGTACAGTATAACAGCAACAGTAGAACAGTAACAGTAGAACAGTAACAGTGGAAAAGTAACAGTAGAACAGTAGAACAGTAACAGTAGAACAGTAACAGTAGAACAGTAGTACAGTAACAGTAGAACAGTAACAGTAGAACAGTAACAGTAGTACAGTAGAACAGCAACAGTAGAACAGTAACAGTAGAACAGTAACAGTAGAAAAGTAACAGTAGAACAGTAGAACAGTAACAGTAGAACAGTAACAGTAGTACAGTAACAGTAGAACAGTAGTACAGTAACAGTAACAGTAGAACAGTAGTACAGTAACAGTAGAACAGTAACAGTAGAACAGCAGTACAGAACAGTAGTACAGTAACAGTAGTACAGTAACAGTAGAACAGTAACAGTAGAACAGTAGTACAGTAACAGTAGAACAGTAACAGTAGTACAGTAACAGTAGAACAGTAGTACAGTAACAGTAAAACAGTAACAGTAGAACAGTAACAGAAGTACAGTAATAGTAGTACAGTAACAGTAGAACAGTAGTTATGTTAGAGTAGAACAGTAGTACAGTAACAGTAGAACAGTAGCACAGTAACAGTAAAACAGTAACAGTAGAACAGTAACAGTAGAACAGTAACAGTAAAACAGCAGTACAGTAACAGTAGAACTGTAACAGTAGTACAGAAACAGTAGAACAGTAACAGTAGAACAGTAACAGTAGTACAGTAAGAGTAGAACAGTAGTACAGTAACAGTAGAACAGTAACAGTAGAACAGTAGTACAGTAACAGTAGAACAGTAACAGTAGTACAGTAACAGTAGTACAGTAACAGTAGAACAGTAACAGTAGAACAGTAGTACAGTAACAGTAGAACAGCAACAGTAGAACAGTAACAATAGAACAGTAGTACAGTAAAAGTAGAACAGTAACAGTAGTACAGCAACAGTAATACAGAAACAGTAGAACAGTAACAGTAGAACAGTAACAGTAAAACAGCAGTACAGTAACAGTAGAACTGTAACAGTAGTACAGAAACAGTAGAACAGTAACAGTAGAACAGTAACAGTAGTACAGTAACAGTAGAACAGTAACAGTAGAACAATAACAGAAGAACAGCGACAGTAGTAAAGTAACAGTAGTACAGTAACAGTAGAACAGTAGTACAGTAACAGTAGAACAGTAACAGTAGTACAGCTACAGTAATACAGCAACAGTAGAACAGTAACAGTAGAACAGTAACAGTAGAACAGCAGTAGAGTAACAGTAGAACTGTAAAAGTAGTACAGCAACAGTAGACAAGTAGTACAGTAACAGTAGAACAGTAACAGTAGAACAGTAACAGTAGAACAGTAACTGTAGTACAGTAACAGTAGAACAGTAACAGTAGTACAGTAACAGTAGAACAGTAACAGTAGTACAGTAACAGTAGACAAGTAGTACAGTAACAGTAGAACAGTAACAGTAGAAAAGTAACAGTAGAACAGTAGAACAGTAACAGTAGTACAGTAACAGTAGAACAGTAACAGTAGAACAGTAACAGTAGAAAAGTAACAGTAGAACTGTAGAACAGTAACAGTAGAACAGTAACAGTAAAACAGTAACAGTAGAACAGTAGTACAGTAACAGTAGAACAGCAGTACAGTAACAGTAGTACAGTAACAGTAGTACAGTAACAGTAGAACAGTAACAGTAGAACAGTAGTACAGTAACAGTAGAACAGTAACAGTAGTACAGTAACAGTAGAACAGTAAAAGTAGTACAGTAACAGAAGTACAGTAATAGTAGTACAGTAACAGTAGAACAGTAGTTATGTAAGAGTAGAACAGTAGTACAGTAACAGTAGAACAGTAGCACAGTAACAGTAAAACAGTAACAGTAGAACAGTAACAGTAGTACAGTAATAGTAATACAGTAACAGTAGAACAGTAGTACAGTAAGAGTAGAACAGTAGTACAGTAACAGTAGAACAGTAACAGTAGAACAGTAACAGTAATACAGTAACAGTAGTACAGTAACAGTAGAACAGTAACAGTAGAACAGTAGTACAGTAACAGTAGAACAGCAACAGTAGAACAGTAACAATAGAACAGTAGTACAGTAAAAGTAGAACAGTAACAGTAGTACAGCAACAGTAATACAGAAACAGTAGAACAGTAACAGTAGAACAGTAACAGTAAAACAGCAGTACAGTAACAGTAGAACTGTAACAGTAGTACAGAAACAGTAGAACAGTAACAGTAGAACAGTAACAGTAGTACAGTAACAGTAGAACAGTAGAACAGTAACAGTAGAACAATAACAGAAGAACAGCGACAGTAGTAAAGTAACAGTAGTACAGTAACAGTAGTACAGTAACAGTAGAACAGTAGTACAGTAACAGTAGAACAGTAACAGTAGTACAGCTACAGTAATACAGCAACAGTAGAACAGTAACAGTAGAACAGTAACAGTAGAACAGCAGTACAGTAACAGTAGAACTGTAACAGTAGTACAGCAACAGTAGACAAGTAGTACAGTAACAGTAGAACAGTAACAGTAGTACAGCTACAGTAATACAACAACAGTAGAACAGTAACAGTAGAACAGTAACAGTAGAACAGCAGTAAAGTAACAGTAGAACTGTAACAGTAGTACAGCAACAGTAGAACAGTAACAGAAGAACAGTAACAGTAGTACAGTAACAGTAGAACAGTAGTACAGTAACATTAGAACAGTGACAGTAGTACAGTAACAGTTACAGTAGAACAGTAAGAGCAGAAAAGTAACAGTAGAACAGTAAGAATAGAACAGTAGTACAGTAACAGTAGAAAAGTAACAGTAGTACAGCAACACTAGAACAGCAACAGTAGAACAGTAACAGTAGTACACTAATAGCAGAACAGTAACAGAAGAACAGTAGAACAGTAACAGAAGAACAGTAACAGTAGTACAGCAACAGTAGAACAGTAACAGTAGAACAGTAACAGTAGTACAGCACCAGTAGTACTTTAACAGTAGTACAGTAACAGTAGTACAGTAACAGTAGAACAGAAGTACAGTAACAGTAGAACAGTAACAGTAGAACAGTAACAGTAGAAAAGCAGAACAGTAGAACAGTAACAGTAGAACAGTAACAGTAGAACAGTTACTGTAGAACAGTAACAGTAGAACAATAACAGCAGAACAGTAACTGTAAACAGTAAAAGTAGAAAATAAAGTACAACAGTAACAGTAGAACAGCAACAGTAGTACTGTAACAGTAGTACAGTAACATTAGTACAGTAACAGTAGAACAGTAGTACAGTAACAGTAGAACAGTATCAGTAGAACAGAACAAGTAGTACTGTAACAGTAGTACAGTAACAGCAGTACAGTAACAGTAGAACAGTAACAGTAGAAATGCAGCAGTAGTACTTTAACGGTAGTACAGTAACAGTAGAACAGTAACAGTAGTACAGTAACAGTAGAACAGTAACAGTAGAACAGTAACAGTAGAACAGTAACTATAGTACAGTAACAGTAGAACAGTAACAGTAGTACAGTAACAGTAGACAAGTAGTACAGTAACAGTAGAACAGTAACAGTAGAAAAGTAACAGTAGAACAGTAGAACAGTAACAGTAGTACAGTAACAGTAGACAAGTAGTACAGTAACAGTAGTACAGTAGTACAGTAGTACAAGGAACGTCTTGATTAGTGTTATGTTAGCTAGCTAGCTACAAAGTTGCTTTGTATCATGACAAGGTGTAGTACTGAAACTACCGAGGTTACCTAGCCAGCTACACGTTCAAAGTCAACAACGCAGCCACTGCTAGCTAGCCTACTCCACCAGCCAGCAGTACTGTATCATTTTAGTCAATAACATTTTTGCAACGTAAGCTTAACTTCCTGAACATTCGAGACGTGTAGTCCACTTGTCACTCCAATCTCATTTGCATTAGCGTAGCCTCTTCTGTAGCTTGTCTACTATGTGTCTGCCTATCCCTGTTCTCTCTCCTCTGCACAGGCCATACAAACGCTCCACACCGCGTGGCCGCTGCTGCTCTAACCTGGTGGTCCCAGCGCGCACGACCCACGTGGAGTTCCAGGTCTCCGGCAGCCTCTGGAACTGCCGGTCTGCGGCCAACAAGGCTGAGTTCATCTCAGCCTATGCTACCCTCCAGTCCCTAGACTTCCTGGCGCTGACGGAAACATGGATCACCACAGATAACACTGCTACTCCTACTGCTCTCTCCTCGTCTGACTACGTGTTCTCGCATACCCCTAGAGCATCGAGCCAGCGGGGTGGTGGCACTGGAATCCTCATCTCTCCCAAGTGGACATTCTCTCTTTCTCCCCTGACCCATCTGTCTATCTCCTCATTTGAATTCCATGCTGTCACAGTTACCAGCCCTTTCAAGCTTAACATCCTTATCATTTATCGCCCTCCAGGTTCCCTTGGAGAGTTCATCAATGAGCTTGACGCCTTGATAAGTTCCTTTCCTGAGGATGGCTCACCTCTCACAGTTCTGGGTGACTTTAACCTCCCCACGTCTACCTTCGACTCATTCCTCTCTGCCTCCTTCTTTCCACTCCTCTCCTCTTTCGACCTCACCCTCTCACCTTCCCCCCCTACTCATAAGGCAGGCAATACGCTTGACCTCATCTTTACTAGATGCTGTTCTTCCACTAATCTCATTGCAACTCCCCTCCAAGTCTCCGACCACTACCTTGTATCCTTTTCCCTCTCGCTCTCATCCAACACTTCTCACTCTCCCCCTACTCGGATGGTATTGCGCCGTCCCAACCTTCGCTCTCTCTCTCCCACTACTCTCTCCTCTTCCATCCTATCATCTCTTCCCTCTGCTCAAACCTTCTCCAACCTATCTCCTGATTCTGCCTCCTCAACCCTCCTCTCCTCCCTCTCTGCATCCTTTGATTTCCTCTGTCCCCTATCCTCCAGGCCGGCTCGGTCCTCCCCTCCTGCTCCGTGGCTCGACGACTCACTGCGAGCTCACAGAACAGGGCTCCGGGCAGCCGAGCGGAAATGGAGGAAAACTCGCCTCCCTGCGGACCTGGCATCCTTTCACTCCCTCCTCTCTACATTTTCCTCTTCTGTCTCTGCTGCTAAAGCCACTTTCTACCACTCTAAACTCCAAGCATCTGCCTCTAACCCTAGGAAGCTCTTTGCTACCTTCTCCTCCCTCCTTAATCCTCCTCCCCCTCCCCCCCCCCTCCTCCCTCTCTGCGGATGACTTCGTCAACCATTTTGAAAAGAAGGTTGACGACATCTGATCCTCGTTTGCTAAGTCAAACGACACTGCTGGTCCTGCTCACACTGCCCTACCCTGTGCTTTGACCTCTTTCTCCCCTCTCTCTCCAGATGAACTCTCGCGTCTTGTGACGGCCGGCCGCCCAACAACCTGCCCACTTGACCCTATCCCCTCCTCTCTTCTCCAGACCATTTCCGGAGACCTTCTCCCCTACCTCACCTCGCTCATCAACGCATCCTTGACCGCTGGCTACGTCCCTTCCGTCTTCAAGAGAGCGAGAGTTGCACCCCTTCTGAAAAAACCTACACTCGATCCCTCCGATGTCAACAACTACAGGCCAGTATCCCTTCTTTCCTTTCTCTCCAAAACTCTTGAACGCGCCGTGCTTGGCCAGCTCTCTTGCTATCTCTCTCAGAATGACCTTCTTGATCCTAATCAGTCAGGTTTCAAGACTGGGCATTCAACTGAGACTGCTCTTCTCTGTGTCACGGAGGCTCTCCGCACTGCTAAAGCTAACTCTCTCTCCTCTGCTCTCATCCTTCTAGACCTATCTGCTGCCTTTGATACTGTGAACCACCAGATCCTCCTCTCCACCCTCTCCGAGCTGGGCATCTCCGGCACCGCGCACGCTTGGATTGCGTCCTACCTGACAGGTCGCTCCTACCAGGTGGCGTGGCGAGAATCTGTCTCCGCACCACGTGCTCTCACCACTGGTGTCCCCCAGGGCTCTGTTCTTGGCCCACTCCTATTCTCGCTATACACCAAGTCACTTGGCTCTGTCATATCCTCACATGGTCTCTCATATCATTGCTATGCAGATGACAC
This sequence comes from Salmo salar, assembly GCF_965601325.2. NCBI lineage: Eukaryota > Metazoa > Chordata > Actinopteri > Salmoniformes > Salmonidae > Salmo > Salmo salar. The sequence goes on along the minus strand of NC_138294.1, from coordinate 82,485,751 downwards.
ACAATTAATCTTCTCCTTTCCCCCTTCTGACAACCAGGTGGCGAATCGCATCTCTGCATGTCTGGCAGACATATCAGTGTGGATGACGGATCACCACCTCAAGCTGAACCTCGGCAAGACGGAGCTGCTCTTCCTCCCGGGGAAGGACTGCCCGTTCCATGATCTCGCCATCACGGTTGACAACTCTCTTGTGTCCTCCTCCCAGAGTGCTAAGAGCCTTGGCGTGACCCTGGACAACACCCTGTCGTTCTCCACCAACATCAAGGCGGTGACCCGATCCTGTAGGTTCATGCTCTACAACATTCGCAGAGTACGACCCTGCCTCACACAGGAAGCGGCGCAGGTCCTAATCCAGGCACTTGTCATCTCCCGTCTGGATTACTGCAACTCGCTGTTGGCTGGGCTCCCTGCCTGTGCCATTAAACCCCTACAACTCATCCAGAACGCCGCAGCCCGTCTGGTGTTCAACCTTCCCAAGTTCTCTCACGTCACCCCGCTCCTCCGCTCTCTCCACTGGCTTCCAGTCGAAGCTCGCATCCGCTACAAGACCATGGTGCTTGCCTACGGAGCTGTGAGGGGAACGGCACCTCCGTACCTTCAGGCTCTGATCAGGCCCTACACCCAAACAAGGGCACTCCGTTCATCCACCTCTGGCCTGCTCGCCTCCCTACCTCTGAGGAAGCACAGTTCCCGCTCAGCCCAGTCAAAACTGTTCGCTGCTCTGGCACCCCAATGGTGGAACAAGCTCCCTCACGACGCCAGGACAGCGGAGTCAATCACCACCTTCCGGAGACACCTGAAACCCCACCTCTTCAAGGAATACCTGGGATAGGATAAAGTAATCCTTCTAACCCCCCCCTTAAAAGATTTAGATGCACTATTGTAAAGTGGCTGTTCCACTGGATATTATAGGTGAATGCACCAATTTGTAAGTCGCTCTGGATAAGAGCGTCTGCTAAATGACTAAAATGTAAAAAAAAAAAAATGTAAATGTACAGTATAACAGCAACAGTAGTACAGTAACAGTAGTACAGTAACAGTAGAACAGTAACAGTAGAAATGCAGCAGTAGTACTTTAACGGTAGTACAGTATAGGTGAATGCACCAAATTGTAAGTCGCTCTGGATAAGAGCGTCTGCTAAATGACTAAAATGTAAATGTAAATGCAGTAGAACAGTAACAGTAGAACAGTAACAGTAGAACAGTAACAGAAGAACAGTAGTACAGAAACAGTAGAATAGTAACAGTAAAACAGTAACAGTAGAACAGTAACAGTAATACAGTAATAGTAGACCAGAAGTACAGTAACAGTAAAACAGTAACAGTAGAACAGTAACAGTAGTACAGTAAGAGTAGAAGAGTAGAACAGTAACAGTAGAACAGTAACAGTAGTACAGTAACAGTAGAATAGTAGCACAGTAACAGTAGAACAGTAACAGTAGAACAGTAACTGTAAAACAGTAACAGTAGAACAGTAACAGTAGAACAGTAACAGTAGAACAGTAACAGTAGAACAGTAACAGTAGAACAGTAGTACAGTAACAGTAGAACAGTAACAGTAGTACAGTAACAGTAGAACAGTAAAAGTAGTACAGTAACAGAAGTACAGTAATAGTAGTACAGTAACAGTAGAACAGTAGTTATGTAAGAGTAGAACAGTAGTACAGTAACAGTAGAACAGTAGCACAATAACAGTAAAACAGTAACAGTAGAACAGTAACAGTAGTACAGTAATAGTAATACAGTAACAGTAGAACAGTAGTACAGTAAGAGTAGAACAGTAGTACAGTAACCGTAGAACAGTAACAGTAGAACAGTAACAGTAATACAGTAACAGTAGAACAGTAACAGTAATACAGTAACAGTAGTACAGTAACACTAGAACAGTAACAGTAGAACAGTAGTACAGTAACAGTAGTACAGTAACAGTAGAACAGTAACAGTAAAACAGCAGTACAGTAACAGTAGAACTGTAACAGTAGTACAGAAACAGTAGAACAGTAACAGTAGAACAGTAACAGTAGTACAGTAACAGTAGAACAGTAGAACAGTAACAGTAGAACAATAACAGAAGAACAGCGACAGTAGTAAAGTAACAGTAGTACAGTAACAGTAGTACAGTAACAGTAGAACAGTAGTACAGTAACAGTAGAACAGTAACAGTAGTACAGCTACAGTAATACAGCAACAGTAGAACAGTAACAGTAGAACAGTAACAGTAGAACAGCAGTACAGTAACAGTAGAACTGTAACAGTAGTACAGCAACAGTAGACAAGTAGTACACTAACAGTAGAACAGTAACAGTAGTACAGCTACAGTAATACAACAACAGTAGAACAGTAACAGTAGAACAGTAACAGTAGAACAGCAGTACAGTAACAGTAGAACTGTAACAGTAGTACAGCAACAGTAGAACAGTAACAGTAGACAGTAGAATAGTAACAGTAAAACAGTAAAAGTAGAACAGTAACAGTAATACAGTAATAGTAGACCAGAAGTACAGTAACAGTAAAACAGTAACAGTAGAACAGTAACAGTAGTACAGTAAGAGTAGAAGAGTAGAACAGTAACAGTAGAACAGTAACAGTAGTACAGTAACAGTAGAACAGTAACAGTAGAACAGTAACAGTAGTACAGTAAGAGTAGAAGAGTAGAACAGTAACAGTAGAACAGTAACAGTAGTACAGTAACAGTAGAATAGTAGCACAGTAACAGTAGAACAGTAACAGTAGAACAGTAACTGTAAAACAGTAACAGTAGAACAGTAACAGTAGAACAGTAACAGTAGAACAGTAACAGTAGAACAGTAGTACAGTAACAGTAGAACAGTAACAGTAGTACAGTAACAGTAGAACAGTAAAAGTAGTACAGTAACAGAAGTACAGTAATAGTAGTACAGTAACAGTAGAACAGTAGTTATGTAAGAGTAGAACAGTAGTACAGTAACAGTAGAACAGTAGCACAATAACAGTAAAACAGTAACAGTAGAACAGTAACAGTAGTACAGTAATAGTAATACAGTAACAGTAGAACAGTAGTACAGTAAGAGTAGAACAGTAGTACAGTAACCGTAGAACAGTAACAGTAGAACAGTAACAGTAATACAGTAACAGTAGAACAGTAACAGTAATACAGTAACAGTAGTACAGTAACAGTAGAACAGTAACAGTAGAACAGTAGTACAGTAACAGTAGTACAGTAACAGTAGAACAGTAACAGTAAAACAGCAGTACAGTAACAGTAGAACTGTAACAGTAGTACAGAAACAGTAGAACAGTAACAGTAGAACAGTAACAGTAGTACAGTAACAGTAGAACAGTAGAACAGTAACAGTAGAACAATAACAGAAGAACAGCGACAGTAGTAAAGTAACAGTAGTACAGTAACAGTAGTACAGTAACAGTAGAACAGTAGTACAGTAACAGTAGAACAGTAACAGTAGTACAGCTACAGTAATACAGCAACAGTAGAACAGTAACAGTAGAACAGTAACAGTAGAACAGCAGTACAGTAACAGTAGAACTGTAACAGTAGTACAGCAACAGTAGACAAGTAGTACACTAACAGTAGAACAGTAACAGTAGTACAGCTACAGTAATACAACAACAGTAGAACAGTAACAGTAGAACAGTAACAGTAGAACAGCAGTAAAGTAACAGTAGAACTGTAACAGTAGTACAGCAACAGTAGAACAGTAGTACAGTAACATTAGAACAGTGACAGTAGTACAGTAACAGTTACAGTAGAACAGTAAGAGCAGAAAAGTAACAGTAGAACAGTAAGAATAGAACAGTAGTACAGTAACAGTAGAAAAGTAACAGTAGTACAGCAACACTAGAACAGCAACAGTAGAACAGTAACAGTAGTACACTAATAGCAGAACAGTAACAGAAGAACAGTAGAACAGTAACAGAAGAACAGTAACAGTAGTACAGCAACAGTAGAACAGTAACAGTAGAACAGTAACAGTAGTACAGCAGCAGTAGTACTTTAACAGTAGTACAGTAACAGTAGTACAGTAACAGTAGAACAGAAGTACAGTAACAGTAGAACAGTAACAGTAGAACAGTAACAGTAGAAAAGCAGAACAGTAGAACAGTAACAGTAGAACAGTAACAGTAGAACAGTTACTGTAGAACAGTAACAGTAGAACAATAACAGCAGAACAGTAACTGTAAACAGTAAAAGTAGAAAAGAAAGTACAACAGTAACAGTAGAACAGCAACAGTAGTAACAGTAACAGTAGTACAGTAACAGTAGTACAGTAACAGTAGAACAGTAACAGTAGACAGTAACAGTAGTACAGTATCAGTAGTACAGTAACAGTAGTACTGTAACAGTAGTACAGTAACAGTAGAACAGTAACAGTAGAACAGTAACAGTAGAACAGTGCACAGTAGTACAGTAACGGTAGTACAGTAACAGTAGAACAGTAACAGTAGTACAGTAACAGTAGAACAGTAACAGTAGAACAGTAACAGTAGAACAGTAACTGTAGTACAGTAACAGTAGAACAGTAACAGTAGTACAGTAGACAGTAGTACAGTAACAGTAGTACAGTAACAGTAGTACAGTAACAGTAGAACAGTAACAGTAGAACAGTAACAGTAGAACAGTAGAACAGTAACAGTAGTACAGTAACAGTAGACAAGTAGTACAGTAACAGTAGTACAGTATAACAGCAACAGTAGTACAGTAACAGTAGTACAGTACCAGTAGAAATGCAGCAGTAGTACTTTAACGGTAGTACAGTAACAGTAGTACAGTAACAGTAGAACAGAAGTACAGTAACAGTAGAACAGTAGAACAGTAATAGTAGAAGAGTAACAGTAGAACAGTAGACCAGTAGCAGTAGAACAGTAACAGTAGAACAGTAACAGTAGAACAGTAACAGAAGAACAGTAGTACAGAAACAGTAGAATAGTAACAGTAAAACAGTAAAAGTAGAACAGTAACAGTAATACAGTAATAGTAGACCAGAAGTACAGTAACAGTAAAACAGTAACAGTAGAACAGTAACAGTAGTACAGTAAGAGTAGAAGAGTAGAACAGTAACAGTAGAACAGTAACAGTAGTACAGTAACAGTAGAATAGTAGCACAGTAACAGTAGAACAGTAACAGTAGAACAGTAACAGTAGAACAGTAACTGTAAAACAGTAACAGTAGAACAGTAACAGTAGAACAGTAGTACAGTAACAGTAGAACTGTAGAACAGTAACAGTAGAACAGTAACAGTAGAACAGTAACAGTAGAATAGTAGTACAGTAACATTAGTAACTGTTATAAAGTAACAGTTTAACAGTAGTACAGTAACCATAGAACAGTAACAACAGAGCAGCAACAGTAGAACAGTCACAGTAGAACAGTAGTACAGTAACAGTAGAACAGTAACAGTAGAACAGTAACAGAATATTAAAACAGTAACTGTAGTATAGTAAAAGTAGAACAGTAAAAGCAGAACAGTAACAGTAGTACAGTAACAGTAGTAAAAGCAGTACAGTAACAGTAGAACAGTAACAGCAGAACAGCAACAGTAGTACAGTAACAGTAGTAAAAGTAGTACAGCAACAGTAGAACAGTAACTGTAGTGCAGTAACAGTTTAACAGTAACAGTAGTAACAGTAGTACAGCAAGAGTAGTAACAGTAGTACACTAACAGGAGTACAGTAACAGTAACTGTAGTACAGTAACTGTAGTAGAGTAACAGTAGTACAGTAGTAAAGTAACAATAGTACAGTAAATGTAGTACAGTAACAGTAGTACAGTAACAGTAGTAACATTAGTACAGTAACAGTTCAACAGTAACCACAGAACAATGACAGTAATAAAGTAACAGTAGTACAGTAACAGTAGCAACAGTAGTACAGTAATTGTAGTACAGTAACAGTAGTACAGCAACATTAAAACAGTAACAGCTGAACAGAACAGTAGAAAAGTAACCATAGAACAGTAATAGTAGTACAGTAACAGTAGTACAGTAACAGTAGAACAGTAACAGTAGAGCAGTAAACGTAGTATAGCAACAGTAGAACAGTAACTATAGTATAGTAACAGAAGAACAGTAAATGTAGAATAGTAACACTAGAACAGTATCTATAGTACAGTAACAGTAGAACAGTCACAGTAGAACAGTAACTGTAGTATAGTAACAGAAGAACAGTAAATGTAGAATAGTAACACTAGAACAGTATCTATAGTACAGTAACAGTAGAAAAGTCACAGTAGAACAGTAACCATAAAACAGTAACAGTAGAACAGTAACAGTAGAACAGTAACAGAAGTACAGAAACATTAGTAACTGTAATAAAGTAACAGTTTAACAGTAGTACAGCAACAGTAGAACAGTAACAGTAGAACAGTAACAGTAGTACAGCAGCAGTAGTACTTTAACAGTAGTACAGTAACAGTAGTACAGTAACAGTAGAACAGAAGTACAATAACAGTAGAACAGTAACAGTAGAACAGTAACAGTAGAAAAGCAGAACAGTAGAACAGTAACAGTAGAACAGTAACAGTAGAACAGTAGTACAGTAACAGTAGAACAGTAACAGTAGTACAGTAACAGTAGAACAGTAAAAGTAGTACAGTAACAGAAGTACAGTAATAGTAGTACAGTAACAGTAGAACAGTAGTTATGTAAGAGTAGAACAGTAGTACAGTAACAGTAGAACAGTAGCACAATAACAGTAAAACAGTAACAGTAGGAACAGTAACAGTAGTGACAGTAATAGTAATACAGTAACAGTAGAACAGTAACAGTAAAAGCAGTAACAGTACGAACAGTAGTACAGTAAGCAGTAGAACAGCAGTACAGTAACAGTAGTACAGTAACAGTAGTACAGTAACAGTAGAACAGTAACAGTAGAACAGTAGTACAGTAACAGTAGAACAGTAACAGTAGTACAGTAACAGTAGAACAGTAAAAGTAGTACAGTAACAGAAGTACAGTAATAGTAGTACAGTAACAGTAGAACAGTAGTTATGTAAGAGTAGAACAGTAGTACAGTAACAGTAGAACAGTAGCACAGTAACAGTAAAACAGTAACAGTAGAACAGTAACAGTAGTACAGTAATAGTAATACAGTAACAGTAGAACAGTAGTACAGTAAGAGTATAACAGTAGTACAGTAACAGTAGAACAGTAACAGTAGAACAGTAACAGTAGAACAGTAGTACAGTAACAGTAGAACAGCAACAGTAGAACAGTAACAATAGAACAGTAGTACAGTAAAAGTAGAACAGTAACAGTAGTACAGCAACAGTAATACAGAAACAGTAGAACAGTAACAGTAGAACAGTAACAGTTAAACAGCAGTACAGTAACAGTAGAACTGTAACAGTAGTACAGAAACAGTAGAACAGTAACAGTAGAACAGTAACAGTAGTACAGTAACAGTAGAACAGTAGAACAGTAACAGTAGAACAATAACAGAAGAACAGCGACAGTGGTAAAGTAACAGTAGTACAGTAACAGTAGTACAGTAACAGTAGAACAGTAGTACAGTAACAGTAGAACAGTAACAGTAGTACAGCTACAGTAATACAGCAACAGTAGAACAGTAACAGTAGAACAGTAACAGTAGAACAGCAGTACAGTAACAGTAGAACTGTAACAGTAGTACAGCAACAGTAGACAAGTAGTACAGTAACAGTAGAACAGTAACAGTAGTACAGCTACAGTAATACAACAACAGTAGAACAGTAACAGTAGAACAGTAACAGTAGAACAGCAGTACAGTAACAGTAGAACTGTAACAGTAGTACAGCAACAGTAGAACAGTAACAGAAGAACAGTAACAGTAGTACAGTAACAGTAGAACAGTAGTACAGTAACATTAGAACAGTGACAGTAGTACAGTAACAGTACAGGCAGTAGAGCAGGCAGTAGACGAAGTAGAACAGTAGTACAGTAACAGTAGAAAAGTAACAGTAGTACAGCAACAGTAGAACAGCAACAGTAGAACAGTAACAGAAGAACAGTAGAACAGTAACAGAAGAACAGTAACAGTAGTACAGCAACAGTAGAACAGTAACAGTAGAACAGTAACAGTAGTACAGCAGCAGTAGTACTTTAACAGTAGTACAGTAACAGTAGTACAGTAACAGTAGAACAGAAGTACAGTAACAGTAGAACAGTAACAGTAGAACAGTAACAGTAGAAAAGCAGAACAGTAGAACAGTAACAGTAGAACAGTAACAGTAGAACAGTTACTGTAGAACAGTAACAGTAGAACAATAACAGCAGAACAGTAACTGTAAACAGTAAAAGTAGAAAAGAAAGTACAACAGTAACAGTAGAACAGCAACAGTAGTACTGTAACAGTAGTCCAGTAACATTAGTACAGTAACAGTAGAACAGTAGTACAGTAACAGTAGAACAGTATCAGTAGAACAGAACAAGTAGTACTGTAACAGTAGTACAGTAACAGCAGTACAGTAACAGTAGAACAGTAACAGTAGTACAGTAACAGTAGAACAGTAACAGTAGAACAGTAACAGTAGAACAGTAACTGTAGTACAGTAACAGTAGAACAGTAACAGTAGTACAGTAACAGTAGACAAGTAGTACAGTAACAGTAGAACAGTAACAGTAGAAAAGTAACAGTAGAACAGTAGAACAGTAACAGTAGTACAGTAACAGTAGACAAGTAGTACAGTAACAGTAGTACAGTATAACACCAACAGTAGTACAGTAACAGTAGTACAGTAACAGTAGAACAGTAACAGTAGAAATGAAGCAGTAGTACTTTAACGGTAGTACAGTAACAGTAGTACAGTAACAGTAGAACAGAAGTACAGTAACAGTAGAACAGTAGAACAGTAACAGTAGAACAGTAACAGTAGAACAGTAACAGAAGAACAGTAGTACAGAAACAGTAGAATAGTAACAGTAAAACAGTAACAGTAGAACAGTAACAGTAATACAGTAATAGTAGACCAGAAATACAGTAACAGTAAAACAGTAACAGTAGAACAGTAACAGTAGTACAGTAAGAGTAGAAGAGTAGAACAGTAACAGTAGAACAGTAACAGTAGTACAGTAACAGTAGAATAGTAGCACAGTAACAGTAGAACAGTAACAGTAGAACAGTAACTGTAAAACAGTAACAGTAGAACAGTAACAGTAGAACAGTAGTACAGTAACAGTAGAACTGTAGAACAGTAACAGTAGAACAGTAACAGTAGAACAGTAACAGTAGAATAGTAGTACAGTAACATTAGTAACTGTTATAAAGTAACAGTTTAACAGTAGTACAGTAACCATAGAACAGTAACAACAGAACAGCAACAGTAGAACAGTCACAGTAGAACAGTAGTACAGTAACAGTAGAACAGTAACAGTAGAACAGTAACAACAGAATATTAAAACAGTAACTGTAGTATAGTAACAATAGAACAGTAAAAGCAGAACAGTAACAGTAGTACAGTAACAGTAGTAAAAGCAGTACAGTAACAGTAGAACAGTAACAGCAGAACAGCAACAGTAGTACAGTAACAGTAGTAAAAGTAGTACAGCAACAGTAGAACAGTAACTGTAGTGCAGTAACAGTTTAACAGTAACAGTAGTAACAGTAGTACAGCAAGAGTAGTAACAGTAGTACACTAACAGGAGTACAGTAACTGTAGAACAGTAACAGTAACTGTAGTACAGTAACTGTAGTAGAGTAACAGTAGTACAGTAGTAAAGTAACAATAGTACAGTAAATGTAGTACAGTAACAGTAGTACAGTAACAGTAGTAACATTAGTACAGTAACAGTTCAACAGTAACCACAGAACAATGACAGTAATAAAGTAACAGTAGTACAGTAACAGTAGCAACAATAGTACAGTAACAGTAAAACAGTAACAGCCTAACAGAACAGTAGAAAAGTAACCATAGAACAGTAATAGTAGTACAGTAACAGTAGTACAGTAACAGTAGAACAGTAACAGTAGAGCAGTAAACGAAGTATAGCAACAGTAGAACAGTAACTATAGTATAGTAACAGAAGAACAGTAAATGTAGAATAGTAACACTAGAACAGTATCTATAGTACAGTAACAGTAGAACAGTCACAGTAGAACAGTAACAGAAGTACAGAAACATTAGTAACTGTAATAAAGTAACAGTTTAACAGTAGTACAGTAACTATAGAACAGTAACAGTAGTATAGTAACAGTAGTACAGTAACAGTAGTAACAATAGTACAGTAACAATAGTAACAGTAGTAGAGTAACAGTAGAACAGTAACAGTAGAACAGCAACAGTAGAACAGTCACAGTAGAACAGTAACAGTAGAACAATAACAGCAGAACAGTAACTGTAAACAGTAAAAGTAGAAAAGAAAGTACAACAGTAACAGTAGAACAGCAACAGTAGTACTGTAACAGTAGTACAGTAACATTAGTACAGTAACAGTAGAACAGTAGTACAGTAACAGTAGAACAGTATCAGTAGAACAGAACAAGTAGTACTGTAACAGTAGTACAGTAACAGTAGTACAGTAACAGTAGAACAGTAACAGTAGAAATGCAGCAGTGGTACTTTAACGGTAGTACAGTAACAGTAGAACAGTAACAGTAGTACAGTAACAGTAGAACAGTAGAACAGTAACAGTAGAACAATAACAGAAGAACAGCGACAGTAGTAAAGTAACAGTAGTACAGTAACAGTAGTACAGTAACAGTAGAACAGTAGTACAGTAACAGTAGTACAGCTACAGTAATACAGCAACAGTAGAACAGTAACAGTAGAACAGTAACTGTAGAACAGCAGTACAGTAACAGTAGAACTGTAACAGTAGTACAGCAACAGTAGAACAGTAACTGTAGTACAGTAACAGTAGAACAGTAACAGTAGTACAGTAACAGTAGAACAGTAACAGTAGTACAGTAACAGAAGTACAGTAATAGTAGTACAGTAACACTAGACAAGTAGTACAGTAACAGTAGAACAGTAACAGTAGAAAAGTAACAGTAGAACAGTAACAGTAGAACAGTAACTGTAGTACAGTAACAGTAGAACAGTAACAGTAGTACAGTAACACTAGACAAGTAGTACAGTAACAGTAGAACAGTAACAGTAGAAAAGTAACAGTAGAACAGTAGAACAGTAACAGTAGTACAGTAACAGTAGACAAGTAGTACAGTAACAGTAGAACAGTAACAGTATAACAGCAACAGTAGTACAGTAACAGTAGTACAGTAACAGTAGAACAGTAACAGTAGAAATGCAGCAGTAGTACTTTAACGGTAGTACAGTAACAGTAGTACAGTAACAGTAGAACAGAAGTACAGTAACAGTAGAACAGTAGAACAGTAATAGTAGAAGAGTAACATTAGAACAGTAGACCAGTAGCAGTAGAACAGTAACAGTAGAACAGTAACAGTAGAACAGTAACAGAAGAACTGTAGTACAGAAACAGTAGAATAGTAACAGTAAAACAGTAACAGTAGAACAGTAACAGTAATACAGTAATAGTAGACCAGAAGTTCAGTAACAGTAGAACAGTAACAGTAGTACAGTAAGAGTAGAAGAGTAGAACAGTAACAGTAGAACAGTAACAGTAGAATAGTAGCACAGTAACAGTAGAACAGTAACAGTAGAACAGTAACAGTAGAACAGTAACAGTAGAACAGTAGTACAGTAACAGTAGTACTGTAGAACAGTAACAGTAGAACAGTAACAGTAGAACAGTAACAGTAGAATAGTAGTACAGTAACATTAGTAACTGTAATAAAGTAACAGTTTAACAGTAGTACAGTAACCATAGAACAGTAACAACAGAACAGCAACAGTAGAACAGTCACAGTAGAACAGTAGTACAGTAACAGTAGAACAGTAACAGTAGAACAGTAACAACAGAATATTAAAACAGTAACTGTAGTATAGTAACAGTAGAACAGTAAAAGCAGAACAGTAACAGTAGTACAGTAACAGTAGTAAAAGCAGTACAGTAACAGTAGAACAGTAACAGCAGAACAGCAACAGTAGTACAGTAACAGTAGTAAAAGTAGTACAGCAACAGTAGAACAGTAACTGTAGTGCAGTAACAGTTTAACAGTAACAGTAGTAACAGTAGTACAGCAAGAGTAGTAACAGTAGTACACTAACAGGAGTACAGTAACTGTAGAACAGTAACAGTAACTGTAGTACAGTAACTGTAGTAGAGTAACAGTAGTACAGTAGTAAAGTAACAATAGTACAGTAAATGTAGTACAGTAACAGTAGTACAGTAACAGTAGTAACATTAGTACAGTAACAGTTCAACAGTAACCACAGAACAATGACAGTAATAAAGTAACAGTAGTACAGTAACAGTAGCAACAGTAGTACAGTAATTGTAGTACAGTAACAGTAGTACAGCAACAGTAAAACAGTAACAGCCGAACAGAACAGTAGAAAAGTAACCATAGAACAGTAATAGTAGTACAGTAACAGTAGTACAGTAACAGTAGAACAGTAACAGTAGAGCAGTAAACGTAGTATAGCAACAGTAGAACAGTAACTATAGTATAGTAACAGAAGAACAGTAAATGTAGAATAGTAACACTAGAACAGTATCTATAGTACAGTAACAGTAGAACAGTCACAGTAGAACAGTAACTGTAGTATAGTAAAAGAAGAACAGTAAATGTAGAATAGTAACACTAGAACAGTATCTATAGTACAGTAACAGTAGAACAGTCACAGTAGAACAGTAACCATGAAACAGTAACAGTAGAACAGTAACAGAAGTACAGAAACATTAGTAACTGTAATAAAGTAACAGTTTAACAGTAGTACAGTAACTATAGAACAGTAACAGTAGTATAGTAACAGTAGTACAGTAACAGTAGTAACAATAGTACAGTAACAATAGTAACAGTAGTAGAGTAACAGTAGAACAGTAACAGTAGAACAGCAACAGTAGAACAGTCACAGTAGAACAGTAGTACAGTAACAGTAGAACAGTAACAGTAGAACAGTAACAGCAGAACAGAAACAGTGGTACAGTAACAGTAATAAAAGTAGTACAGTAACAGTAAAACAGTAACAGTAGAACAGTAACTGTAGAACAGTAGTACAGTAACAGTAGAACTGTAGAACAGTAACAGTAGAACAGTAACAGTAGAACAGTAACAATAGAATAGTAGTACAGTAACATTAGTAACTGTAATAAAGTAACAGTTTAACAGTAGTACAGTAACCATAGAACAGTAACAACAGAACAGCAACAGTAGAACAGTCACAGTAGAACAGTAGTACAGTAACAGTAGAACAGTAACAGTAGAATAGTAGTACAGTAACATTAGTAACTGTAATAAAGTAACAGTTTAACAGTAGTACAGTAACCATAGAACAGTAACAACAGAACAGCAACAGTAGAACAGTGACAGTAGAACAGCAGTACAGTAACAGTAGAACAGTAACAGTAGAACAGTAACAACAGAATATTAAAACAGTAACTGTAGTATAGTAACAGTAGAACAGTAAAAGCAGAACAGTAACAGTAGTACAGTAACAGTAGTAAAAGCAGTACAGTAACAGTAGAACAGTAACAGCAGAACAGCAACAGTAGTACAGTAACAGTAGTAAAAGTAGTACAGCAACAGTAGAACAGTAACTGTAGTGCAGTAACAGTTTAACAGTAACAGTAGTAACAGTAGTACAGCAAGAGTAGTAACAGTAGTACACTAACAGGAGTACAGTAACTGTAGAACAGTAACAGTAACTGTAGTACAGTAACTGTAGTAGAGTAACAGTAGTACAGTAGTAAAGTAACAATAGTACAGTAAATGTAGTACAGTAACAGTAGTACAGTAACAGTAGTAACATTAGTACAGTAACAGTTCAACAGTAACCACAGAACAATGACAGTAATAAAGTAACAGTAGTACAGTAACAGTAAAACAGTAACAGCCTAACAGAACAGTAGAAAAGTAACCATAGAACAGTAATAGTAGTACAGTAACAGTAGTACAGTAACAGTAGAACAGTAACAGTAGAGCAGTAAACGTAGTATAGCAACAGTAGAACAGTAACTATAGTATAGTAACAGAAGAACAGTAAATGTAGAATAGTAACACTAGAACAGTATCTATAGTACAGTAACAGTAGAACAGTCACAGTAGAACAGTAACTGTAGTATAGTAAAAGAAGAACAGTAAATGTAGAATAGTAACACTAGAACAGTATCTATAGTACAGTAACAGTAGAACAGTCACAGTAGAACAGTAACCATAAAACAGTAACAGTAGAACAGTAACAGTAGAACAGTAACAGAAGTACAGAAACATTAGTAACTGTAATAAAGTAACAGTTTAACAGTAGTACAGTAACTATAGAACAGTAACAGTAGTATAGTAACAGTAGTACAGTAACAGTAGTAACAATAGTACAGTAACAATAGTAACAGTAGTAGAGTAACAGTAGAACAGTAACAGTAGAACAGCAACAGTAGAACAGTCACAGTAGAACAGTAGTACAGTAACAGTAGAACAGTAACAGTAGAACAGTAACAGCAGAACAGAAACAGTGGTACAGTAACAGTAATAAAAGTAGTACAGTAACAGTAGAACAGTAACAGTAGAACAGTAACTGTAGTACAGTAACAATTTAACAGTAACAGTAGTACAGTAACAGTAGTACCAGTAGTACAGCCACAGTAGTAACAGTAGAACAGTAACAGTAGAACAGTAACTGTAGTACAGTAACAGTTTAACAGTAACAGTAGTAATAGTAGTACAGCCACAGTAGTAACAGTACAACAGTAACAGTAGAACAGTAACTGTAGTACAGTAACAGTTTAACAGTAACAGTAGTAACAGTAGTACCAGTAGTACAGCAACAGTAGTAACAGTAGTACACTAACAGTAGTACAGTAACTGTAGTACAGTAACAGTAGTAACTGTAGAACAGTAAATGTAGAATAGTAACAGTAGAACAGTACCTATGGTACGGTAACAGTAGAACAGTCACAGTAGAACAGTAACCATAAAACAGTAACAGTAACAGTAGAACAGTAACAGTAGAACAGTAACAGTAGAGCAGTAACTGTAGAACAGTAGTACAGTAACAGTAGTACAGTAACAGTAGAACAATAACAGTAGAACAGTAAGTGTAGTACAGTAACAGTTTAACAGTAACAGTAGTAAAGCAACAGTAGTAACAGTAGAACAGTAACTATAGTACAGTAACAGTAGAACAGTCACAGTAGAACAGTAACAGCAGAACAGTAGTACAGTAACAGTAGAACAGTAACAGTAGAACAGTCACAGTAGAACAGTAACAGCAGAACAGTAGTACAGTAACAGTAGTACAGTAACAGTAGAACAGTCACAGTAGAACAGTAACAGCAGAACAGTAGTACAGTAACAGTAGTACAGTAACAGTAGAACAGTAACAGTAGTACAGTAACAGTAGTACAGTAACAGTAGTAAAAGTAGTACAGTAACAGTAGAACAGTAACAGTAGAACAGTAAGTGTAGTACAGTAACAGTTTAACAGTAACAGTAGTAAAGCAACAGTAGTAACAGTAACAGTTGAACAGTAACAGTAGAACAGTAACCATAAAACAGTAACAGTAGAACAGTAACAGTAGAACAGTAACCATAGAACAGTAACAGTAGAACAGTAACAGTAGAACAGTAACAGTGAAACACTAACAGTGAAACAGTAACAGTAGAACAGTAACAGTAGAACATTAACTGTAGTACAATAACAGTAGAACAGTAACAGTTGAACAGTAACAGTAGAACAGTAACAGTTGAACAGTAACAGTAGAACAGTAACAGTAGAACAGTAACCATAAAACAGTAACAGTAGAACAGTAACAGTAGAACAGTAACAGTAGAACAGTAACCATAAAACAGTAACAGTAACAGTAGAACAGTAACAGTAGAACAGTAACAGTAGAACAGTAACAGTGAAACAGTAACAGTAGAACAGTAACAGTAGAACATTAACTGTAGTACAATAACAGTAGAACAGTAACAGTAACAGTTGAACAGTAACAGTAGAACAGTAACAGTTGAACAGTAACAGTAGAACAGTAACAGTTGAACAGTAACAGTAGAACAGTAACAGTAACAGTTGAACAGTAACAGTAGAACAGTAACAACAGAATATTAAAACAGTAACTGTAGTATAGTAACAGTAGAACAGTAAAAGCAGAACAGTAACAGTAGTACAGTAACAGTAGTAAAAGCAGTACAGTAACAGTAGAACAGTAACAGCAGAACAGCAACAGTAGTACAGTAACAGTAGTAAAAGTAGTACAGCAACAGTAGAACAGTAACTGTAGTGCAGTAACAGTTTAACAGTAACAGTAGTAACAGTAGTACAGCAAGAGTAGTAACAGTAGTACACTAACAGGAGTACAGTAACTGTAGAACAGTAACAGTAACTGTAGTACAGTAACTGTAGTAGAGTAACAGTAGTACAGTAGTAAAGTAACAATAGTACAGTAAATGTAGTACAGTAACAGTAGTACAGTAACAGTAGTAACATTAGTACAGTAACAGTTCAACAGTAACCACAGAACAATGACAGTAATAAAGTAACAGTAGTACAGTAACAGTAAAACAGTAACAGCCTAACAGAACAGTAGAAAAGTAACCATAGAACAGTAATAGTAGTACAGTAACAGTAGAACAGTAACAGTAGAGCAGTAAACGTAGTATAGCAACAGTAGAACAGTAACTATAGTATAGTAACAGAAGAACAGTAAATGTAGAATAGTAACACTAGAACAGTATCTATAGTACAGTAACAGTAGAACAGTCACAGTAGAACAGTAACTGTAGTATAGTAAAAGAAGAACAGTAAATGTAGAATAGTAACACTAGAACAGTATCTATAGTACAGTAACAGTAGAACAGTCACAGTAGAACAGTAACTGTAGTATAGTAACAGAAGAACAGTAAATGTAGAATAGTAACACTAGAACAGTATCTATAGTACAGTAACAGTAGAACAGTCACAGTAGAACAGTAACCATAAAACAGTAACAGTAGAACAGTAACAGTAGAACAGTAACAGAAGTACAGAAACATTAGTAACTGTAATAAAGTAACAGTTTAACAGTAGTACAGTAACTATAGAACAGTAACAGTAGTATAGTAACAGTAGTACAGTAACAGTAGTAACAATAGTACAGTAACAATAGTAACAGTAGTAGAGTAACAGTAGAACAGTAACAGTAGAACAGCAACAGTAGAACAGTCACAGTAGAACAGTAGTACAGTAACAGTAGAACAGTAACAGTAGAACAGTAACAGCAGAACAGAAACAGTGGTACAGTAACAGTAATAAAAGTAGTACAGTAACAGTAGAACAGTAACAGTAGAACAGTAACTGTAGTACAGTAACAATTTAACAGTAACAGTAGTAACAGTAGTACCAGTAGTACCAGTAGTACAGCAACAGTAGTAACAGTAGTACACTAACAGTAGTACAGTAACAGTAGTACAGTAACAGTAGTAACTGTAGAACAGTAAATGTAGAATAGTAACAGTAGAACAGTACCTATGGTACGGTAACAGTAGAACAGTCACAGTAGAACAGTAACCATAAAACAGTAACAGTAACAGTAGAACAGTAACAGTAGAACAGTAACAGTAGAGCAGTAACTGTAGAACAGTAGTACAGTAACAGTAGTACAGTAACAGTAGAACAATAACAGTAGAACAGTAAGTGTAGTACAGTAACAGTTTAACAGTAACAGTAGTAAAGCAACAGTAGTAACAGCAGAACAGTAGTACAGTAACAGTAGAACAGTAACAGTAGAACAGTCACAGTAGAACAGTAACAGCAGAACAGTAGTACAGTAACAGTAGTACAGTAACAGTAGTACAGTAACAGTAGAACAGTCACAGTAGAACAGTAACAGCAGAACAGTAGTACAGTAACAGTAGTACAGTAACAGTAGAACAGTAACAGTAGTACAGTAACAGTAGTACAGTAACAGTAGTAAAAGTAGTACAGTAACAGTAGAACAGTAACAGTAGAACAGTAAGTGTAGTACAGTAACAGTTTAACAGTAACAGTAGTAAAGCAACAGTAGTAACAGTAACAGTTGAACAGTAACAGTAGAACAGTAACCATAAAACAGTAACAGTAGAACAGTAACAGTAGAACAGTAACCATAGAACAGTAACAGTAGAACAGTAACAGTAGAACAGTAACAGTGAAACAGTAACAGTGAAACAGTAACAGTAGAACAGTAACAGTAGAACATTAACTGTAGTACAATAACAGTAGAACAGTAACAGTTGAACAGTAACAGTAGAACAGTAACAGTTGAACAGTAACAGTAGAACAGTAACCATAAAACAGTAACAGTAGAACAGTAACAGTAGAACAGTAACAGTAGAACAGTAACCATAAAACAGTAACAGTAACAGTAGAACAGTAACAGTAGAACAGTAACAGTAGAACAGTAACAGTGAAACAGTAACAGTAGAACAGTAACAGTAGAACATTAACTGTAGTACAATAACAGTAGAACAGTAACAGTAACAGTTGAACAGTAACAGTAGAACAGTAACAGTTGAACAGTAACAGTAGAACAGTAACAGTAGAACATTAACTGTAGTACAATAACAGTAGAACAGTAACAGTAACAGTTGAACAGTAACAGTAGAACAGTAACAGTTGAACAGTAACAGTAGAACAGTAACAGTTGAACAGTAACAGTAGAACAGTAACAGTAACAGTTGAACAGTAACAGTTGAACAGTAACAGTTGAACAGTAACAGTAGAACAGTAACAGTTGAACAGTAACAGTTGAACAGTAACTGTAGTATAGTAACCATAGAACAGTAACAGTAGAACAGTAACAGTAGAACAGTAACTGTAGTATAGTAACCATACAACAGTAACAGTAGAACAGTAACAGTAACCATAGAACAGTAACAGTAGAACAGTAACAGCAGAACAGTCACAGTAGAACAGTCACAATAGTAGGATTGCAAAACTCCAGTACCTTTCCCCAAATTCCCAGGTTTTTCAGAAATCCTGGTTGGAAGGTTCAGGAGGGAATAAGCAGAAAATACGTCTTCCAACCAGGATTTCTGAAAAACCTGGATGTTTTGGGAAAGGTACTAGGGTTTTGCAACCCTAAGCAGTATACAGTAAAAGACAGCAGATGCTGAGGGCGGTTGGCATTCTCACTCACCGGCTCTACAAAGTCAAACATCTTCCTTTCCTGGACTTCCTGCACCTTGAACACGTACTCCAGAGACACCTCATAGAAATGCTGCCGCACGTGGTCCACCTGACTGTCTGCCTGCACAACACACACGTGACTCTGTTGGAACTAACGTTCAGGACACACACATCACCTCAGGATTGAAGTGAGACAACTCACAAACACATCAACACTTAAAGGTAAACATGGACCTACTGCAGCAAGGGAAAGGTATGTACTTACTTCATGGAAACATGGACCTACTGCAGCAAGGGAAAGGTATGTACTTACTTCATGGAAACATGGACCTACTGCAGCAAGGGAAAGGTATGTGCTTACTTCATGGAAACATGGACCTACTGCAGCAAGGGAAAGGTATGTGCTTACTTCATGGAAACATGGACCTACTGCAGCAAGGGAAAGGTATGTACTTACTTCATGGAAACATGGACCTACTGCAGCAAGGGAAAGGTATGTGCTTACTTCATGGAAACATGGACCTACTGCAGCAAGGGAAAGGTATGTGCTTACTTCATGGAAACATGGACCTACTGCAGCAAGGGAAAGGTATGTGCTTACTTCATGGAAACATGGACCTACTGCAGCAAGGGAAAGGTATGTGCTTACTTCATGGAAACATGGACCTACTGCAGCAAGGGAAAGGTATGTGCTTACTTCATGGAAACATGGACCTACTGCAGCAAGGGAAAGGTATGTGCTTACTTCATGGAGATGTGCTTCTTTCTTCTTTGCTGATAGACTCAGGTGCTTCTCCAGTACAGCACAGTACTTCTCTGTCTCTTTGTCGTATTTCTTCTTGGCTTCCTGTGAGAGGTCAGTAAAAAGGTCACCAACAGTCACTTTGTTTCCTCTAAAGTCCTGGAGACCACACACAGCAATGTGTATTTTTAATTAACCAGGAAGCCCAATTGAGGTCAGGAGACATCTTTCCTAAGGGAGACCTCTATATCAGACATATGGCCCATTTCCAAAAAGGATTTAACCCGGTGTTTTACCCAAAAGACTCAGACTTTTTCTGTTTCAATCTACGCGGGCCAGCACCGGTGCTTTACTGGCCCATGGTTCCGGTGGACCTGTTTCACTTGGGGCCAAAGCCAAGCCACTGGTACTGCAGATTTAATTTACATAACAATGGCTAACTGTGAACTTTAACACCTTCTCACAAATAAACTGTTTTGATTACAGGGTTGTTGATTCTGCTCTTTACAAGTCCTCACTGGCAGCCCTAGCTATGGAAACACAATGCCCCTAGTATATCATAAGGGTGTATACACTAGTGTAACACTGGTGTTACAGTTGAAAAGCAGCAATAGATCTGTTTTGGCATCATAACTGCTACACTCTTAGAAAAAAGGGTGCCATCTAGAACCTAAAAGGATTCTTCAGCTGTCCCCATAGGAGAAACCTTTGAAGAACCATGTTTGGTTCCAGGTAGAACCCTTTTGGGTTCCATGTAGAATCCTTTTCACAGAGGGTTCTACATGGAACCCAAAAGGGTTTTACCTGGAACCAAAATGGTTCTCCTATGGGGACAGCCGAAGAACCCTTTTGGAACCCTTTTTTCTGAGTGTACCTTCCAACAGAACATCATTTCTCAAGAGTTGTGGGTATTATTGGTATGTCCAGAGCTCAGCTTCACCGACAAACCTGGAGGCACATGTTGTGAGACACAGGTTGCAATCACAAGTCCTCTAGGGCTGCTAAAACCTACAGAGACAGCTCACAGCTGGTGGGAAAACAATAGACCACTTTATACCGAACTTCTGGAATTGAGGTCATCCACAGACAGACATACAGACATAACAGGGTGTGTCAGTACTAACATGCAGTACAGTACTCATCACCCTGGGGCACATTGACTGTGTCCACACCTGTTACTGAGTGATGTCATCATCCCTGTCCACCCAGTCACATGACCCAGCCTTTCAAAACCAGCCAGTTTCCACAGGAAGTAGAACCAATCAACCCTCCTCAGAGCAGAATGTCCACAACAGCTGCTCAACACATCACTTCGAAGCATCATAATATAGCAAACCAAAGTCATTCTATTAGCTCTAACCCTTCATAATAAATTCACCTGCATCATGGCTGTTATACACTTTTGACATGTTTCAAGGCCGTGCTATCCGGGATCCTTGGGACGTCCCTACCCCCCCATTGAAGTGAACATTTTGAATGGTTATGGTTAGGTACAGGTTAAGGTTAGGTAAGGGTTATGGTTAAGATTATAATGATAATGGTGTGAAGTACATTCACAAAGTTATATCAATTTAATATCACTCTCAATATGATGGCTGTTACCTTTCTTCATTAACAATCAACCAGCTAAATCCTGATAAAGCCCTTCATGTATTACCAGTATTGGCCATGTGGTGGCAGTGTCTTATCACATACGACCTGTCAGCTCTGGCAGGCAGAGCTGAGAGCAATATAGACACACCGAGGTAGTGTAGGGAGATCTCTGAATGCGGTCATCAATGGTGATTTAATAGAGGGATGCTACTCCCTGCAATGCATACATTACATAGTCTACCCTACAAACATATAACCTCTACAGTTGAAGTCGGAAGTTTACATACATCTTAGCCAAATACATTTAAACTCCGTTTTTCACAAATCCTGACATTTAATCTTAGTAAAAATTCTGTCTTAGGTCAGTTAGGATCACCACTTTATTTTAAGAACGTGAAATGTCAGAATAATAGTAGACAGAGTGATTTATCTCAGCTTTTATTTCTTTCATCACATTCCCAATGGATCAGAAGTTTACATACACTCAATTAGTATTTGGTAGCATTGCCTTAAAATTGTTTATCTTGAGTCAAACTTTTCAGGTAGCCTTCCACAAGCTTCCCACAATAAGTTGAGTGAATTTTGACCCATTCCTCCTGACAGAGCTGGTGTAACTGAGTCAGGTTTGTAGGCCTCCTTGCTCGCACACGCTTTTTCAGTTATGCCCACAGATTTTCTATAGGATTGAGGTCAGGGCTTTGTGATGGCCACTCGAATATGTTGACTTTGTCATCCTTAAGCCATTTTGCCACAACTTTGGAAGTATGCTTGGGGTCATTGTCCATTTGGAAGGCCCATTTGCAAACCGTAGTCTGGCTATTTTATGGCGGTTTTGGAGCAGTGGCTTCTTCCTTGCTGAGCGGCCTTTCAGGTTATGTCGATATAGGACTCGTTTTACTGTGGATATGGATACTTTTGTACCTGTTTCCTCCAGCATCTTCACAAGGTCCTTTGCTGTTGTTCTGGGATTGATTTGCACTTTTCGCTTCAAAGTACGTTCATCTCTAGGAGACAGAACGCGTCTCCTTCCTGAGTGGTATGACGGCTGCGTGGTCCCATGTTGTTTAAACTTGTGTACTATTGTTTGTACAGATGAACGCGGTACCTTCAGGCGTTTGGAAATTGCTCCCAAGGATGAACCAGACTTGTGGAAGTCTAGAATTGTTTTTCTGAGGTCTTGGCTGATTTCTTTTGATTTTCCCATGATGTCAAGCAAAGGCACTGAGTTTGAAGGTAGGCCTTGAAATACATCCACAGGTACACCTCCAATTGATTCAAATGATGTCAATTAGCCTATCAGAAGCTTCTAAAGCCATGATATCATTTTCTGAAATATTCCAAGCTGTTTAAAGGCACAGTCAGCTTAGTGTATGTAAACTTCTGACCCACTGGAATTTTGATACAGTAAATTAAAAGTGAAATAATCTGTTTGTAAACAATTGTTGGAAAAATGACTTGTGTCATGCACAAAGTAGATGTCCTAACCGACTTGCCAAAACTATAGTTTGTTAACAAGAAATTTGTGGAGTGGTTGAAAAATGACTTTTAATGACTCCAACCTATGTGTATGTAAACTTCCGACTTCAACTGTATGCAGTGGCTGTGGAATCAGCACAACCTGGACAAAGTCAGTTACCTGCCAAACTGAATGGAAAACTGATAATATTTGAGTGATCAGTGCATTTCCTAACAATCAGTTAAAATGTAACAGACAAATATGTTGTTTTTTTTGTCTTTCAAGGCTAAACAGGGATTATAAAATGGCTACATGACCCAATAAGGATTATAATTCCCCTCATAATCTACGAGGGATTGTAAAATCACACAATGACCCCATAGTAAGGATTAACAGGACATTTAGAGGAGGGGATCCCCCCCAATAGTGTGCAACTGCAGCAAGCAATCCGCAGGAACGCCACCCCTCGAGCATCCCATTGGTTCCTTCATGAACACCCCCCCTCTTTGCATCCTATTAGTTCATGCATTGCTATTTAGCTAGATAGTACATGGGGTCGCCCCTGCCTCCCGCCTGCTGTGTACAAGAGAAAACCTTACCCGACAGACAGGGCCCAATGGACACTGTCTACCAGTTGTTCCTGCCTCCCGCTAGCACAGCAGGTGGGAGGCTGGGGCAATACCATGTACTGGCTAGCTTGATGGTTACCGACACAGAGTGCTTGCTAGTTAGCAAGCCAGCACACAGTGTCACTCCTGCCTGCTATGTACCAGAGTACTCCTTAGGACTAGCTTGCTAAAGTAGCAGTTTCCTTCGATCCTGTCTGCCGAACAGCTGCCCTCGCAGTCGTTATCAGAACTGCGGGAAAACAGTGCCCATCTTCTGTGGGGTTTATAGGCTGCTGGCATTCAACGGTATTGTGCATTAACGCCACCAACTGTACCGGAGTGCCCCCACCTCCAGCCTGTCCTAACTAAAAAAAAATTGCAATAGAAATATTAGTATACAGGAAAGCCCCGAATTGCGGGCCTCAATTGCACCCTTCTCGGGGGTCCAGTCATAGTATATCCTTACCTTGGCAGCACTGATCTGCTCCTTCCTGAAGCGCTCCAGCGGTATGATCAGCACATCATTGGCATTTTCAATCTGAGCAGAGATGCAGCGATCAGTCACAACACAGCTGATCACACAGGACCTCACTCCCCTTGACTTTTTCCACATTTTGTTACATTACAGCTTTTTTCTAAAATTGAATAAATTGTTTTTTTCCCTCATCAATTTACACATAATACCCCATAATGACAAAGCAAAAACAGTTTTTTAGGAGTTTTTGCAAAATTATTAACAACAAAAAATGGAAATATCACATTTACATAAGTATTCAGACCCTTTACTCAGTACTTTGTTGAAGCAGTGACTACAGCCTCAAGTCTTCTTGGGTATGATGCTACAAGATAGGCACACCTGTATTTGGGGAGTTTCTCACTTTCTCCTCTGCAGATATTTTCAAGCTCTGTCAGGTTGGATGGGGAGTGTTGCTGCACAGCTATTTTCAGGTCTCTCCAGAGATATTCAATCCGGTTCATGTCCGGGGTCTGGCTGGGCCACTCAAGGACATTCAGAGACTTGTCCCGAAGCCACTCCTGCATTATCTGTCTTAGCTGTGTGGTTAGTGTCATTGTCCTGTTGGAAGGTGAACCTTTGCCCTATTCTGAGGTCCTGAGCACTCTTGAGCAGGTTTTCATCAAGGATCTCTCTGTACTTTGCTCCGCTCATCTTTCCATCAATCCTGACTAGTCTCCCAGTCCTTGCCACTGAAAAACATCCCCACAACATGAATCTGCCACCACCATGCTTCACCATAGGGATGGTGCCAGGTTTCCTCCAGATGTGACGCTTGGCATTCAGGCCAAAGAGTTCAATCTTGGTTTCATCAGACCAGAGAATCTTGTTTCTCATGGTCTGAGAGTCTTCAGGTGGAGTGCTGCGGAGATGGTTGTCCTTCTGGAAGGTTCTCCCATCTCAACAGAGGAACTCTAGAACTCTGTCAGAGTGACCATCGGGTTCTTGGTCACCTCCCTGACCAAGGCCCTTCTACCCCATTTGCTCAGTTTGGCTGGGCGACCAGCTCTAGGAAGAGTCTTGGTGGTTCCAAACTTCTTCCATTTAAGAATGACAGAGGCCACTGTGTTCTTGGGGACCTTCAATGCTGCAGACATTTGTTGGTACACTTCCCCATATCTGTGCCTCGACACAATCCTGTCTCGGGGCTCTACGGACAATTCTTTCGACCTCATGGCATGGTTTTTGCTCTGACATGCACTGTCAACTGTGGGACAGTATATAGACAGGTGTGTGCCTTTTCAAATCATGTCAAATCAATTGAATTTACCAGAGGGTGACTCCAATGAAGTTGTAGAAACATCTCAAGGATGCTTAATGGAAACAGGATGCACCTGAGCTCAATTTCGAGTCTCATAGCAAAGGGTCTGAATATTTATGTAAATAAGG
Source organism: Salmo salar (assembly GCF_965601325.2). Classification (NCBI taxonomy): domain Eukaryota; kingdom Metazoa; phylum Chordata; class Actinopteri; order Salmoniformes; family Salmonidae; genus Salmo; species Salmo salar. The sequence continues at coordinate 82,460,316 of NC_138294.1, read as the reverse complement.
TATTTCTGTTTTTTATTTCTAATACATTCGCAAAAATGTCTTGAAACCTGTTTTAGCTTTGCCAATATGAGGTATTGTGTGTAGATTGCTGAGGGATTTAAAATATTTTTTTGTAATAAGGCTGTAACGTAACAAAATTCAAGGGGTCTGAAAACTTTCAGAAGGCACTGTATATCTGGCACTCACCATCCGTGTTCTCTCATCCTCCAGGTTCTGCAACACTCCAGCAAACTCCTGTAGAGACTTTGCTGTAGACAGACAGACAGACAGACAGACAGACAGACAGACAGACAGACAGACAGACAGACAGACAGACAGACAGACAGACAGACAAGACAGACAGACAGACAGACAGACAGACAGACAGACAGACAGACAGACAGACAGACAGACAGACAGACAGACAGACAGACAGACAGACAGACAGACAGACAGACAAACAGACAGACAAGATGGCGTAGCAGTCAGACGTCTTTGTCTTTGTCCTGTCGTGGCCCTTGTATATATCTTTTTACATATTTTTCTTTGCATATCTTTTAAAAATATTTTCCTAAACCTCAACTTCTAAATACTCTCCTGCCACCCGCCTCACCCAATGTGGCTTGGATCTGTTTTTTTCTAAAGTATTTCTATTTACTTCGGATCTGGAATCCCTCAACTGAAGCTAGCCAGCTAACTACCTACCAGCTATCAGTCAGCAAACCATTGCTAGCGGTCATCTGCTAACCTTTAGCTCGGAAAGCTCTCGCCAGTTCGAACAACGTGACTCAAACCAGAGCACAACGGACCTACTATTATTATTATTATTTATTTTTCCCCCACATATCCCTGGATTCCTACCGCAAACTCTGAACATTTTCATCTGGATCGTCGCAACTAGCTAACCGCAATCCCGGGTGACTACTCCTGGCTAGCGTTTCCATCCCGGAGCAAGCACCAATTAGCCTGAAGCTAGGGCTCCTGTGCTAACACCGAAGCCCGTTCCTGGGCGACAATATCCGGACCCCTTCTACTGACGGTACGGGGCACGGAACCCCGCCGATCCTCTACGACTGGAATACCGACATAATCTGCCCGAAGATTCCAACAGGACCCTCAGGCGCGATTGCCGCTGAAGGCCCATTCTGCTAACCGCGGCCTACTAGCTACCTAGAGCTACTTGGAACCCTACTAATTCCACGACTGGTCTATCGACTTCACCGCACGAAGCTGCAAAAACAGACTTACCCCCATCGCGACATCCCCCAAAGGCTAACTTGCTAGCCCCGGTCTGTTAAGTGCTAGCTTGCTTGCCCGGTCTGCTAACTGCTAGCTTGCCTGCCCCGGTCTGCTAAATGCTAGCCCCGGTCTGCCAACTGCTTGCTTGCTAACCCGGTCTGCTAACTGCTAGCTTGCCAGCCCCGGTCTGCTAACTGCTAGCTTGTTTAGCCCCGGGCCTACTAACTGTTATCATCGGCCTGCTAAATGTCTGAATTGCCGTGTCCCCAGTCAGCCCAACTACTCACTGGACCCATATGTTCACTTGGCTATGCATGCCTCTCTCTAATATCAATATGCCTCGTCCATTACTGTCCTGGTTAGTGATTACTGTCTTATTTCACTGTAGAGCCTATAGCCCTCCTCAATATGCCTTAACCAACCATGTTGTTCCACCTCCTACATATGCGATGACATCACCTGGTTTAAACGTCTCTAGAGACTATATCTCTCTCATCATTACTCAATGCCTAGGTTTACCTCCAATGTACTCACATCCTACCTTACCTTTGTCTGTACACTATGCCTTGAATCTATGCTATCGTGCCCAGCAACCTGCTCCTTTTACTCTCTGTTCCGAACGTGGCAGACGACCAGTTCTTACAGCCTTTAGCCGTACCCTTATCCTACTTCTCCTCTGTTCCTCTGGTGATGTGGAGGTTAATCCAGGTCCTGCAGTGCCTAGCTCCACTCCCACTCCCCAGGTGCTCTCTTTTGTGGACTTCTGTAACCGTAAAAGCCTTGGTTTCATGCATGTTAACATTAGAAGCCTACTCCCTAGGTTTGTTTTACTCACTGCTTTAGCACACTCTGCCAACCCAGATGTCTTAGCCCTGTCTGAATCCTGGCTTAGGAAAATCACCAAAACCCCTGAAATCTCCATCGCTAACTATAACATTTTCCACCAAGATAGAACTGGCAAAGGGGGCGGTGTTGCAATCTACTGCAAAGATAGCCTGCAGAGTTCTGTATTACTATCCAAGTCTGTACCCAAACAATTCGAGCTTATACTAAAAATTCACCTTTCCAGAAACAAGTCTCTCACTGTTGCCGCTTGCTATAGAACTCCCTCTGCCCCCAGCTGTGCCCTCGATACCATATGTGAATTGAATGCCCCCCATCTATCTTCTGAGCTCGTGCTACTAGGTGACCTAAACTGGGACATGCTTAACACCCCGGCCAACCTACAATCTAAGCTTGATGCCCTCAATCTCACACAAATTATCAATGAACCTACCAGGTACAACCCCAAATCCGTAAACACGGGCACCCTCATAGATGTCATCCTAACTAACTCGCCCTCCAAATACACCTCTGTTTTCAATCAAGATCTCAGCGATCACTGCCTCATTGCCTGCATCCGTAATGGGTCTGCGACCAAACGACCACCCCTCATCACTGTCAAACGCTCCCTAAACACTTCTGCGAGCAGGCCTTTCTAATCGACCTGGCCGAGGTATCCTGGAATGACATTGACCTCATCCCGTCAGTAGATTATGCCTGGCTATTTTTTTAAAGTGCCTTCCTCACCATCTTAATTAAGCATGCCCCACTCAAAAAATGTAGAACTAGGAATAGATATAGTCCTTGGTTCACTCCAGACCTGTCTGCCCTTGACCAGCACAAAAACATACTGTGGCATTCTGCATTAGCATCGAATAGCCCCCGTGATATGGAACTGTTCAGGGAAGTTAGGAACAAATATACACTGGCAGTTAGAAAAGCTAAGGCTAGCTTTTTCAAACAGAAATTTGCATCCTGTAGTACTAACTCAAAAAAGTTCTGGAACACTGTAAAGTCCATGGAGAATAAGAGCACCTCCTCCCAGCTGCCCACTGCTCTGAGGCTAGGAAACACTGTTACCACCGATAAATCCACTATAATTGAGAATTTCAATAAGCATGTCTCTACGGCTGGCCATGCTTTCCACCTGGCTACCCCTACCCCGATCAACTGCCCGGCACTCTCCACAGCAACCCGCCAAAGCCCCCACCATTTCTCCTTCACCCAAATCCAGATAGCTGATGTTCTGAAAGAGCTGCAAAATCTGGACCCATACAAATCAGCCAGGCTAGACAATCTGGACCCTCTCTTTCTAAAATGATCTGCCGAAATTGTTGCAACCCGTATTACTAGCCTGTTCAACCTCTCTTTCGTATCATCTGAGATTCCCAAAGATTGGAAAGCTGCCGCGGTCATCCCCCTCTTCAAAGGGGGTGACACTCTAGATCCAAACCTCCACAGACCTATATCTATCCTACCCTGTCTTTCTAAGGTCTTCGAAAGCCAAGGTAACAAACAGATTACCGACCATTTCGAATCCCACCGCACCTTCTCCGCTATGCAATCTGGTTTCAGAGCTGGTCATGGGTGCACCTCAGCCACGCTCAAGGTCCTAAACGACATCATAACCGCCATCGATAAGAGACATTACTGTGCAGCCGTATTCATCGACCTGGCCAAGGCTTTCGACTCTGTCAATCACCACATTCTTATTGGCAGACTCGACAGCCTTGGTTTCTCAAATGATTGCCTCGCCTGGTTTACCAACTACTTCTCAGATAGAGTTCAGTGTGTCAAATCGGAGGGCATGTTGTCCGGACCTCTGGCAGTCTCTATGGGTGAGCCACAGGGTTAATTCTCGGGCCGACTCTCTTCTCTGTATACATCAATGATGTTGCTCTTGCTGCTGGTGATTCTCTGATCCACCTCTACGCAGACGACACCATTCTGTATACTTCTGGCCCCTCTTTGGACACTGTGTTAACTAACCTCCAGACGAGCTTCAATGCCATACAACACTCCTTCCGTGGCCTCCAACTGCTCTTAAACGCAAATTAAACTAAATGCATGCTATTCAATCGATCACCGCCCACACCTGCTCACCCGTCCAGCATCACTACTCTGGACGGCTCTGACTTAGAATAAGTGGACAACTACAAATACCTGGGTGTCTGGTTAGACTGTAAACTCTCCTTCCAGACTCACATTTAGCATCTCCAATCCAAAATTAAATCTAGAATCGGCTTCCTATATCGCAACAAAGCATCCTTCACTCATGCTGCCAAACATACTCTCGTAAAACTGACCATCCTACGGATCCTCGACTTCGGTGATATCATCTATAAAATAGCCTCCAACACTCTACTCAACAAACTGGATGCAGTCTATCACAGTGCCATCTGTTTTGTCACCAAAGCCCCATACACTACCCACCATTGCGACCTGTACGCTCTTGTTGGTTGGCCCTCGCTTCATACTCGTCGCCAAACCCACTGGCTACAGGTTATCTACAAGTCTCTGCTAGGTAAAGCCCCGCCTTATCTCAGCTCACTGGTCACCATAGCAGCACCCACTCGTAGCACACGCTCAAGCAGGTATATCTCACTGGTCACCCCCAAAGCCAATTCCTCCTCTGGTCGTTTTTCATTCATGTTCTCTGCTGCCAATGACTGGAACGAACTGCAAAAATCTCTGAAGCTGGAGACTCATATCTCCCTCACTAGCTTTAAGCACCAGCTGTCAGAGCAGCTCACAGATCACTGCACCTGTACATAGCCCATCTGTAAACAGCCCATCTCTCTACCTTGCTCCTTTGCACCCCAGTATCTCTACTTGCACATTCATCTTCTGCACATCTACATTACTTCGCCACCATGGCCTATCTACTTACCTCATTTGCACTCACTGTATATAGACGTTTGTTTTCTTTTGTTCTACTGTATTATTGACTGTATGTTTTGTTTATTCCATGTGTAACTCTATGTTGTTGTTTTTGTCGCACTGCTTTGCTTTATCTTGGCCAGGTCACAGTTGTAAATGAGAACTTGTCCTCAACTATCCTACCTGGTTAAATAAAGGTGAAATAAAAATATAAAAAAGAGGGAGGTCAATAAATAATGAGCCAGTGATCACACTTTGGCTCTGTACACAATCTAACATTCAACACGTGTGACTTTGCTTGCATAACAAGGTTATTCATTTGAAATCCTAGTTGACATGCATGCTTTAGACTAGGATGTATGTTCAACTAGCAAGATACTGATTGTTCCATCCCTGCTCTAGACCAGGGTTTCTCAAACTCCCCCCCCCCCCCCCCCCCCCCCGGGTGCACATTTTGGTTTTTGCCCTAGTACATAATATCTGATTCAAATAACCAAGTCAGCATCAATCTTTGATTGTCTGAATTAGCTGTGTAGTTCTAGGGCTAAAACCAAAACGTGCGCTCAGGGGGGGCCCCGGGACCGAGTTTGGGAAACCCTGGTTTTGATCGAGCCTAGTATGACTGCATTGTTTTGGGTCAGAGTTTTCACTTGAGATGCCACGATCCTGTTTACACGCACTCGACAGAGTAATACTCTCCAAATGTGGAATTCAAGTCTTACATTTCAATTCCTACTATAAAAAGGAACACAAAATATTACAGGAATGTACTTTTAACATAATGCTGGTCACCAGCCTTCGCTGTGTTTTGGACACTAATGACCAGCCTTCACTGTGTTTTGGACACTAATGACCAGCCTTCGCTGTGTTTTGGACACTAATGACCAGCCTTCGCTGTGTTTTGGACACTAATGACCAGCCTTCGCTGTGATTTGGACACTAATGACCAGCCTTCGCTGTGATTTGGACACTAATGACCAGCCTTCGCTGTGTTTTGGACACTAATGACCAGCCTTCGCTGTGATTTGGACACTAATGACCAGCCTTCGCTGTGATTTGGACACTAATGACCAGCCTTCGCTGTGTTTTGGACACTAATGACCAGCCTTCGCTGTGTTTTGGACACTAATGACCAGCCTTCGCTGTGATTTGGACACTAATGACCAGCCTTCGCTGTGATTTGGACACTAATGACCAGCCTTCGCTGTGTTTTGGACACTAATGACCAGCCTTCGCTGTGATTTGGACAATAATGACCAGCCTTCGCTGTGATTTGGACACTAATGACCAGCCTTCGCTGTGTTTTGGACACTAATGACCAGCCTTCGCTGTGTTTTGGACACTAATGACCAGCCTTCGCTGTGATTTGGACACTAATGACCAGCCTTCGCTGTGTTTTGGACACTAATGACCAGCCTTCGCTGTGATTTGGGACACTAATGACCAGCCTTCGCTGTGTTTTGGACACTAATGACCAGCCTTCGCTGTGTTTTGGACACTAATGACCAGCCTTCGCTGTGATTTGGACACTAATGACCAGCCTTTGCTGTGTTTTGGACACTAATGACCAGCCTTCGGTGTGATTTGGACACTGGTGACGAGCCTTCACTATGTTTTCAACACTGGTGATGAGCTTATGCTGGTGCTGAGTGTGTAACTACAAGCTTCTCAGGGCGAGCTCACCAATACATATCTCGTCATCCGTTTCTGCGTCTCCTATGCACTGGAACTTAAACTCGTTGAGAGACTCTGCAAATTTCCTCTTGGCCGTGGACAGATCTGAAGGGGGACAGAGAGAGGGCAAGTCACGTTAACAAAAAGAGGGAGGCGTATGGGCGTCTTTAAAAAACAATGCATGAGGTGTTAAAAGGCTGCTTCCTTAGCTATGTCCGATGCACAGTTTGTGTGTTAACCATTCTCACAGAGAGAGAGGGAGGAAGGGAGAGAGATAAATTGACCATGCTTGTGTTAATAGCATGAGCCCTTCAATGGACACACCTGTATGATTTGCAGTTGCTTGCCAGTCTGAATCATTTTTATTGAGGCCCTGTAACCTTGTACTTTTTCATAAATACTGAATGCCTCAGCATCTCAAGGAAGCTCTCGCCTCAGGAGTGAGACCTCAGAGCTGGCTAGAAAACGCCAATGGCTTCAGAGTTTGCTCTCATATACTGAGTCACAATGTGTTGCTGGCATCAAAGCCACCACAGTATGAAAACACTATGGCAATAGATAGCTGTACATCGAGATCTCTGTACATCGAGATCTCTGTACATCGAGATCTCTGTACATCGTGATCTCTGTACATCGAGATCTCTGTACATCGAGATCTCTGTACATCGAGATCTCTGTACATCGAGATCTCTGTACATCGTGATCTCTGTACATCGAGATCTCTGTACATCGTGATCTCTGTACATCGAGATCTCTGTACATCGAGATCTCTGTACATCGTGATCTCTGTACATCGAGATCTCTGTACATCGTGATCTCTGTACATCGAGATCTCTGTACATCGAGATCTCTGTACATCGAGATCTCTGTACATCGTGATCTCTGTACATCGAGATCTCTGTACATCGTGATCTCTGTACATCGAGATCTCTGTACATCGTGATCTCTGTACATCGAGATCTCTGTACATCGTGATCTCTGTACATCGAGATCTCTGTACATCGTGATCTCTGTACATCGAGATCTCTGTACATTGAGATCTCTGTACATCGAGATCTCTGTGGTCAGACTGGTAACCTGACCATGTTTCACTTCTTCTGAAATGACTCAAATGAGGCATTAGAGTTTTGGCCAAGTTGTTTCCCTGTAAGGGCAATGTTAAAGACTGTTGGAGAAGGATTAGGTGAGCGACAGGTGGCCAACAGTGCTTTAGAGTCTAGGTGAACCAAACACCCTGTCACACACACCACATGGCAGGCAGTACGTTGCAGCAGGCCTGTCATGTCATGTGTCCTTCTCGTCTCCTCTTCTGTGAGATTTTTCCACACATCTCTCCAGAATGTCCCTCACTGGAACTCTTCACTTTATCTCTCTCTCTGTCTCTCTCTCTCTGTCTCTGTCTGTCTCTCGCTGTCTCGCTGTCTCGCTGTCTCACACTCTGTCTCGCTGTCTCTCTGTCTCGCTCTCTGTCTCTCTCTGTCTCCAATCATCTCACTCTTTAGAGACAAGATGACATGAACATATCTATAGCAAAGCATAGTGACATACCACCTGAATCTAGTGCTAATTGCACTGAGATTTGTATTTGTATTTAATAGGGATCCCAATTAGTTCCTGCCAAGGCAGCAGCTACTCTTCCTGGAGTTTATTAGGATCCCCATTAGTTCCTGCCAAGGCAGCAGCTACTCTTCCTGGGGTTTAATAGGGATCCCAATTAGTTCCTGCCAAGGCAGCAGCTACTCTTCCTGGGGTTTAATAGGGATCCCAATTAGTTCCTGCCAAGGCCGCAGCTACTCTTCCTGGGGTTTATTAGGGATCCCAATTAGTTCCTGCCAAGGCAGCAGCTACTCTTCCTGGGGTTTAATAGGGATCCCAATTAGTTCCTGCCAAGGCAGCAGCTACTCTTCCTGGAGTTTATTAGGATCCCCATTAGTTCCTGCCAAGGCAGCAGCTACTCTTCCTGGGGTTTAATAGGGATCCCAATTAGTTCCTGCCAAGGCAGCAGCTACTCTTCCTGGGGTTTAATAGGGATCCCAATTAGTTCCTGCCGAGGCAGCAGCTACTCTTCCTGGGGTTTAATAGGGATCCCAATTAGTTCCTGCCGAGGCAGCAGCTACTCTTCCTGGGGTTTATTAGGGATCCCCATTAGTTCCTGCCGAGGCAGCAGCTACTCTTCCTGGGGTTTAATAGGGATCCCAATTAGTTCCTGCCAAGGCAGCAGCTACTCTTCCTGGAGTTTATTAGGATCCCCATTAGTTCCTGCCAAGGCAGCAGCTACTCTTCCTGGGGTTTAATAGGGATCCCAATTAGTTCCTGCCAAGGCAGCAGCTACTCTTCCTGGGGTTTAATAGGGATCCCAATTAGTTCCTGCCAAGGCAGCAGCTACTCTTCCTGGGGTTTATTAGGGATCCCAATTAGTTCCTGCCAAGGCAGTAGCTACTCTTCCTGGGGTTTAATAGGGATCCCAATTAGTTCATGCCAAGGCAGCAGCTACTCTTCCTGGAGTTTAATAGGGATCCCAATTAGTTCCTGCCAAGGCAGCAGCTACTCTTCCTGGGGTTTATTAGGGATCCCAATTAGTTCCTGCCAAGGCAGCAGCTACTCTTCCTGGGGTTTAATAGGGATCCCAATTAGTTCCTGCCAAGGCAGCAGCTACTCTTCCTGGAGTTTATTAGGGATCCCAATTAGTTCCTGCCAAGACAGCAGCTACTCTTCCTGGGGTTTATTATGGATCTCCATTCGTTCCTGCCAAGGCAGCAGCTACTCTTCCTGGGGTTTATTATGGATCCCCATTAGTTCCTGCCAAGGCAGCAGCTACTCTTCCTGGGGTCCAAACACATAAAAGAAAGATAAAACAGTACATCATATAACATTATTACACCGCTACATGTCTACAATACAAAATGTATAATACCACCATACAACAATATTACAATGTGTGCGTAGGATATCGTGTATGCGTGTGTTTGTACCTGTGTGTGTGTTTCTTCACAGTCATCGCTGTCCCATAAGGTGCATTTTAATCTGTTTTTTTTAATCTAATTTCACTGCTTGCATCAGTTACCTGATGTGGAATATAGTTCCATGTAGTCATGGCTCTATGTAGTACTGGACTTGGGGACTGTGACCTCTGGTGGCATGTCTTGTGGGGTATGCATGGGTGTCCGAGCTGTGTGCTAGTAGTTTAAACAGTGCACGTACCTGAGCACACATAGAGGTACCTGGACTGCTTATCGCACATTTCAAATATAGGTAAGTGCCCATTTGGGGATAGCTGATTTCTGACTGTCTTAACTCACCATTAATAAGCTGGGCTTCTCAGTCATTGTTTTCTTCACCTCACACAGTAAGTCAACAAAGTAATTTTTTTCATCTATTCAAATTATAATAGTTCCTCACAGTATTTTAAAAATCTTTCCAACACCATCCCCCTTTATAGTCAGCGTCGCTGATAAATAGGCTAAACATTTTTATTTAAGCTTTATTTAACTAGGCAAGTCAGTTAAGAACAAATTCTTATTTACAATGACAGCCTAGGAACAGTGGGTTAACTGCCTTGTTCGGGGGCAGAACGACAGATTTTCACCTTGTCAGTCAAACGCTCCTGTCATGTAATCTTGTAAAAGGCATGTTTTCAGTTGCTTGGGCTACATTATGTCTCTCAATACGGTGTTTTCTCCTTGAAGAACATATGTCAATGCCATCAAATGACCGCAGCAGCTGGGTTTGTGACGTTATGCAAATAAAGTGGGAGAAAACCCATCGGAATGGGTTTGAATGGTTTTGTGCGTGGAAATAGGATCTGTTAAAAAATAAATGACATGCATAATAAGCCGACAGACAAGGACATTATTTTGACTCGGTTAATGGTGTCAATACGAAAATGCGACACATCCTCTCCAACCTGGCATTTCTTAATTTGTTGATTAAATATTTATAAGTAATAACCTGAATAATCATAATAAAATGACATGATAATAACAAAGTGTAACGGCTTGTTTCAAACATGTTTTATTCAGAAGCATAATTGAAATTTTACCTTTATTTAACTAGGCAAGTCAGTTAAGAACAAATTCTTATTTACAATGACGGCCTGGTAAGGGGCAGAACGACAGATTTTTACCTTGTCAGCTCAGGGATTCGATCCAGCAACCTTTCAGTTATTGGCCCAACTCTAACCACTAGGCTCCCTGCCGCCCTGACATTCATCCATGTAAACAAGTGAACAAACAAAATTGTGACCGTCACAGCCCTACTCATCAGAACTAAGATGCTAAATTCACATTGTCCCAAATCAAAACCACATTGTTGTCCCATCCGATTCATTCTATAATAATAAATAATTTGCTGGGTGCTTATATTTGTCCTATTTCACACATGTACAAGTGTGTATTAATAGACATGTATGGGGATATAAAATATCAACCTTTCGGGTTACTGGCCCAACGCTCTAACCACTAGGCTACACTATAAGAGAAACATGGCTGAAGCTTACCACAGCTCTTTAGGTTATGTGTGTTTTAGACTGGAGTGGTTAGGAGTCACAGCTCTTTAGGTTATGTGTGTTTTAGACTGGAGAGGTTAGGAGTCACAGCTCTTTAGGTTATGTGTGTTTTAGACTGGAGTGGTTAGGAGTCACAGCTCTTTAGGTTATGTGTGTTTTAGACTGGAGTGGTTAGGAGTCACAGCTCTTTAGGTTATGTGTGTTTTAGACTGGAGTGGTTAGGAGTCACAGCTCTTTAGGTTATGTGTGTTTTAGACTGGAGAGGTTAGGAGTCACAGCTCTTTAGGTTATCTGTGTTTTAGACTGGAGTGGTTAGGAGTCACAGCTCTTTAGGTTATGTGTGTTTTAGACTGGAGAGGTTAGGAGTCACAGCTCTTTAGGTTATCTGTGTTTTAGACTGGAGAGGTTAGGAGTCACAGCTCTTTAGGTTATCTGTGTTTTAGACTGGAGAGGTTAGGAGTCACAGCTCTTTAGGATATCTGTGTTTTAGACTGGAGTGGTTAGGAGTCACAGCTCTTTAGGTTATGTGTGTTTTAGACTGGAGAGGTTAGGAGTCACAGCTCTTTGGGTTATCTGTGTTTTAGACTGGAGAGATGTGGTGTCTGGTAGACATGTGTGTGTGTCTGAGACATGGCCGTGGTTCGTTAACGACGTCCCCATCTCCAGGACACAGTTCACCACACAGTAGGCCTAATCTCACCACAGTGCACCGCCAAAGGCTTTTGTGATGCAAATGCATGACATACCAGACATGCACGAACGCACACACACACACACACACGCGCACACACACACACACATGCGCACACACACACACACACGCGCACACACACACACACACGCGCACACACACACACTCCCTGCTACTGGCCTAACTGTATCAATAAAGATTCCCTTTGTGAAGAGTGTGCTGGGGCAATACCAGTGAAACTACTACAGTGCTGTCTGTGTTGGGGCAATACCAGTGAAACTACTACAGTGCTGTCTGTGCTGGGGCAATACCAGTGAAACTACTACAGTGCTGTCTGTGTTGGGGCAATACCAGTGAAACTACTACAGTGCTGTCTGTGTTGGGGCAATACCAGTGAAACTACTACAGTGCTGTCTGTGTTGGGGCAATACCAGTGAAACTACTACAGTGCTGTCTGTGTTGGGGCAATACCAGTGAAACTACTACAGTGCTGTCTGTGTTGGGGCAATACCAGTGAAACTACTACAGTGCTGTCTGTGTTGGGGCAATACCAGTGAAACTACTACAGTGCTGTCTGTGTTGGGGCAATACCAGTGAAACTACTACAGTGCTGTCTGTGTTGGGGCAATACCAGTGAAACTACTACAGTGCTGTCTGTGTTGGGGCAATACCAGTGAAACTACTACAGTGCTGTCTGTGTTGGGGCAATACCAGTGAAACTACTACAGTGCTGTCTGTGTTGGGGCAATACCAGTGAAACTACTACAGTGCTGTCTGTGCTGGGGCAATACCAGTGAAACTACTACAGTGCTGTCTGTGAGTATGTGTGCGTCTAAGTGTGTCCCTGACTATGTGACTCCACTTTAAGGCCAGGCCCTGTAACCATATCAACAGGATATCCACAAGCAGCCAGAGTGCTATGCAGCCCTATATATAAACACTATTCATTCAGGAAAACAAAGGCATATTTCAGCAGCAACACAGCATTGGATTTGTCTCAACTCCAGACTTGACCCAGGCAGCTGAGGAAACCGATGATTACAGTTTTACCTGGAAGGAAGGGAGGCTAAAGTACAGTCACTTTAGTTAGGGCTGTGATTACAGTCAGTTTAGTTAGGGCTGTGACTACAGTCACTTTAGTTAGGGCTGTGATTACAGTCAGTTTAGTTAGGGCTGTGACTACAGTCAGTTTAGTTAGGGCTGTGACTACAGTCAGTTTAGTTAGGGCTGTGATTACAGTCAGTTTAGTTAGGGCTGTGATTACAGTCAGTTGAGTTAGGGCTGTGACTACAGTCAGTTGAGTTAGGGCTGTGATTACAGTCAGTTTAGTTAGGGCTGTGACTACAGTCAGTTTAGTTAGGGCTGTGACTACAGTCAGTTTAGTTAGGGCTGTGACTACAGTCAGTTTAGTTAGGGCTGTGACTACAGTCAGTTTAGTTAGGGCTGTGATTACAGTCAGTTGAGTTAGGGCTGTGACTACAGTCAGTTGAGTTAGGGCTGTGACTACAGTCAGTTTAGTTAGGGCTGTGACTGCAGTCAGTTTAGTTAGGGCTGTGACTACAGTCAGTTTAGTTAGGGCTGTGACTACAGTCAGTTTAGTTAGGGCTGTGACTACAGTCAGTTGAGTTAGGGCTGTGACTACAGTCAGTTTAGTTAGGGCTGTGACTACAGTCAGTTGTGTTAGGACTGTGACTACAGTCAGTTTAGTTAGGGCTGTGACTACAGTCAGTTTAGTTAGGGCTGTGACTACAGTCAGTTTATTTATGGCTGTGACTACAGTCAGTTTAGTTAGGGCTGTGACTACAGTCAGTTGAGTTAGGGCTGTGATTACAGTCAGTTTAGTTAGGGCTGTGACTACAGTCAGTTGAGTTAGGGCTGTGATTACAGTCAGTTTAGTTAGGGCTGTGACTACAGTCAGTTG